>NW_026087969.1:0-23598 GCF_022539395.1 Myiozetetes cayanensis
ATTTTGGGTCCCTGGATGAATTTTGGCCTTGGGGTACATTTTGGGGTCCCTGGTGCATTTTTGGGGTGCTCTGGGTGTATTTTGGGTGCATTTTGGGGTGCTCTGGGTATAATCAGGGGTCTCTGGGTTGTATTTTGGGGTGATTTGGGTGGTTTTGGGGTACCTCTGCTCGGTCAGGGCCGTCCTGCTGAAGTGCAGGATGAGCTGCTGGGTTTGGGTGTATTTTGGGTGTATTTTGGGGTGCTCTGGGAATAATCAGGGGTCTCTGGGTTATATTTTGGGGTGATTTGGGTGTTTTTGGGGTACCTCTGCTCGGTCAGGGCCGTCCTGCTGAAGTGCAGGATGAGCTGCTGGGTTTGGGTGTGTTTTGGGGTGCTCTGGGTGCATTTTGGGGTGCTCTGGGTATATTTTGGGGTCTCTGGGTTGTATTTTGGGGTGATTTGGGTGTTTTTGGGGTACCTCTGCTCGGTCAGGGCCGTCCTGCTGAAGTGCAGGATGAGCTGCTGGGTTTGGGTGTATTTTGGGTGTGTCTGGGTGTATTTTGGGGTGCTCTGGGTGTATTTCAGGGTGATTTGGGTACATTTTGGGGTGATTTGGGTGTTTTTGGGGTACCTCTGCTCGGTCAGGGCCGTCCTGCTGAAGTGCAGGATGAGCTGCTGGGTTTGGGTGTATTTTGGGTGTGTTTGGGTGTATTTTGGGTGCATTTTGGGGTGCTCTGGGTGCATTTTGGGGTGCTCTGGGTACATTTTGGGGTCTCTGGGTTGTATTTTGGGGTGATTTGGGTGTTTTTGGGGTACCTCTGCTCGGTCAGGGCCGTCCTGCTGAAGTGCAGGATGAGCTGCTGGGTTTGGGTGTATTTGGGTGTGTTTTGGGGTCCCTGGGTTGTATTTTGGGGTCCCTGGGTTGTATTTTGGGGTGATTTGGGTGTTTTTGGGGTACCTCTGCTCGGTCAGGGCCGTCCTGCTGAAGTGCAGGATGAGCTGCTGGGTTTGGGTGTATTTTGGGTGCATTTTGGGGTGCTCTGGGTACATTTTAGGGTCCCTGGGGTATATTTTGGGGTCCCTGGGTTGTATTTTGGGGTGATTTGGGTGTTTTTGGGGTACCTCTGCTCGGTCAGGGCCGTCCTGCTGAAGTGCAGGATGAGCTGCTGGGTTTGGGTGTGTTTTGGGGTGCTCTGGGTGTATTTTGGGGTGCTCTGGGTATAATCAGGGGTCCCTGGGTTGTATTTTGGGGTGATTTGGGTGTGTTTCAGGTACCTCTGCTCGGTCAGGGCCGTCCTGCTGAAGTGCAGGATGAGCTGCTGGGTTTGGGTGTATTTTGGGTGTATTTTGGGGTGCTCTGGGTATAATCAGGGGTCTCTGGGTTGTATTTTGGGGTGATTTGGGTGTTTTTGGGGTACCTCTGCTCGGTCAGGGCCGTCCTGCTGAAGTGCAGGATGAGCTGCTGGGTTTGGGTGTATTTTGGGTGTATTTTGGGTGTGTTTGGGTGTATTTTGGGGTGCTCTGGGTATATTTCAGGGTGATTTCTGTACATTTTGGGGTGATTTGGGTGTTTTTGGGGTACCTCTGCTCGGTCAGGGCTGTCCTGCTGAAGTGCAGGATGAGCTGGTGCAGCGGGTCCGGCCTCGCCTCGGCCTCTTCCTCCTCCTCCTCCTCCTCCCGCCCCGACTTCTGCACCCACCCCCCAAAAAAAAAACCCAAACCCCTGTGGTCAGGGGGGTGTCCCCAATCCCAGGGGGTGTCCCCAAGGTGTCCCCAAGGCCCGTGGGGGGTGTGGGCTCACCGAGAGGTCGTCGATCATGCGGTCCTCGAAGGGTGGGCGCTCCCGGCCCAGCCAGGACAGCCGGTACGACTCGAGGAACATGTTACAGGCTCGGTGCCTGGGGGGACATTGTCACCTCATTGTCACCTCAGTGTCACCTCATTGTCACCTGGGGACACTGGGGGCATTGGGGACACCTGGGGGGTCACAGGGGACACCTCCTGGTACGACTCGAGGAACTGTTACAGGCTCGGTGTCTGGGGGGACATTGTCACCTCACTGTCACCTCATTGTCACCTCATTGTCACCTCACTGTCACCTCATTGTCACCTCAGTGTCACCCCATTGTCACCTCATTGTCACCTCACTGTCACCTCATTGTCACTGCATTGTCACCTCATTGTCACCCCACTGTCACCTCATTGTCACCTCATTGTCACCTCACTGTCACCTCAGTGTCACCTCATTGTCACCTCAGTGTCACTGCATTGTCACCCCATTGTCACCCCATTGTCACCTCAGTGTCACCTCATTGTCACCTCATTGTCACCTCACTGTCACCTCATTGTCACTGCATTGTCACCTCAGTGTCACTGCATTGTCACCCATTGTCACCCCATTGTCACCCCATTGTCACCCCATTGTCACCTCAGTGTCACTGCATTGTCACCCCATTGTCACCCCATTGTCACCTCAGTGTCACCTCATTGTCACCTCATTGTCACCTCACTGTCACCTCATTGTCACTGCATTGTCACCTCAGTGTCACTGCATTGTCACCCCATTGTCACCCCATTGTCACCCCATTGTCACCCCATTGTCACCTCAGTGTCACTGCATTGTCACCCCATTGTCACCCCATTGTCACCTCAGTGTCACCTCATTGACACCCCATTGTCACCTCATTGTCACCTCAGTGTCACCTCATTGTCACCTCATTGTCACCTCATTGTCACCTCACTGTCACCCCATTGTCACCTGGGGGCACCTGGGGGGACCTGGGGGCATTGGGGACACCTGGGGGGTCACTGGGGACACCTCCTGGTACGACTCGAGGAACATGTTACAGGCTCGGTGTCTGGGGGGACATTGTCACCTCATTGTCACCTCAGTGTCACCTGGGGACACCTGGGGGCACTGGGGACACCTGGGGGGGTCACAGGGGACACCTCCCGGCCCAGCCAGGACAGCCGGTACGACTCGAGGAACATGTTACAGGCTCGGTGTCTGGGGGGACATTGTCACCTCATTGTCACCTCATTGTCACCTCAGTGTCACCTCATTGTCACCTGGGGGCACCTGGGGGCACCTGGGGGCATTGGGGACACCTGGGGGGGTCACTGAGGACACCTCCTGGTACGACTCGAGGAACTGTTACAGGCTCGGTGCCTGGGGGGACATTGTCACCTCATTGTCACCTCATTGTCACCCCATTGTCACCTCATTGTCACCTCACTGTCACCTCACTGTCACCTCATTGCCACCTCATTGTCACCTCATTGTCACCCCATTGTCACCTCACTGTCACCCCATTGTCACTTCATTGTCACCTCATTGTCACCTCATTGTCACCTCACTGTCACCTCATTGTCACCTCATTGTCACCTCATTGTCACCTCAGTGTCACCTCAGTGTCACCTCAGTGTCACCTCATTGTCACCTCATTGTCACCTCACTGTCACCTCACTGTCACCTCATTGTCACCCCATTGTCACCTCAGTGTTACCTCATTGTCACCTCATGGGCACCTCAGTGTCACCTCAGTGTCACCTCATTGTCACCTCACTGTCACCTCATTGTCACCTCAGTGTCACCTCATTGTCACCTCATTGTCACCTCACTGTCACCTCATGGAGACCTCATTGTCACCTCATTGGCACCTCATTGTCACCTCATTGTCACCTCACTGTCACCTCATTGTCACCTGGGGACACCTGGGGGCATTGGGGACACCTGGGGGGTCACAGGGGACACCTCCTGGTACGACTCGAGGAACATGTTACAGGCTCGGTGTCTGGGGGGACATTGTCACCTCAGTGTCACCTCAGTGTCACCTCATGAGCACCTGGGGACACCTGGGGACATTGGGGACACCTGGGGGGGTCACAGGGGACACCTCCCGGCCCAGCCAGGACAGCCGGTACGACTCGAGGAACATGTTACAGGCTCGGTGCCTGGGGGGACATTGTCACCTCATTGTCACCTCATTGTCACCTCAGTGTCACCCCATTGTCACCTCAGTGTCACCTGGGGACACCTGGGGGCATTGGGGACACCTGGGGGGGACACTGGGGACACCTCCTGGTACGACTCGAGGAACTGTTACAGGCTCGGTGTCTGGGGGGACATTGTCACCTCACTGTCACCTCAGTGTCACCTCAGTGTCACCCCATTGTCACCTCATGGGGACCTCAGTGTCACCTGGGGGCATTGGGGACACCTGGGGGGTCACTGGGGACACCTCCTGGTACGACTCGAGGAACTGTTACAGGCTCGGTGTCTGGGGGGACATTGTCACCTCATTGTCACCTCATTGTCACCCCATTGTCACCTCATTGTCACCTCATTGTCACCTCACTGTCACCTGGGGACACCTGGGGGCATTGGGGACACCTGGGGGGGTCACTGGGGACACCTCCTGGTACGACTCGAGGAACATGTTACAGGCTCGGTGTCTGGGGGGACATTGTCACCTCATTGTCACCTCATTGTCACCTCACTGTCACCTGGGGACACCTGGGGGCATTGGGGACACCTGGGGGGTCACTGGGGACACCTCCCGGCCCAGCCAGGACAGCCGGTGACTCGAGGAACTGTTACAGGCTCGGTGTCTGGGGGGACATTGTCACCTCAGTGTCACCTCATTGTCACCCCATTGTCACCTCACTGTCACATCATTGTCACCTCAGTGTCACCTCAGTGTCACCTCATTGTCACCTCAGTGTCACCTCATTGTCACCTCATTGTCACCTCAGTGTCACCTCATTGTCACCTCACTGTCACCTCAGTGTCACCTCAGTGTCACCTCATTGTCACCTCAGTGTCACCTCATTGTCACCTCATGGGGACCTCACTGTCACCTGGGAGCATTGGGGACACCTGGGGGGGTCACTGGGGACACCTCTTGTCCCATCCTAAAGCAGGGCCCAGTGACCCCATTAACCCCCCCCAGTGACCCCATTAACCCCCAGTGACCCCATTAACCCCCCCAGTCCCACCTGGGCAGGTTGTACAGGGGGGTCATCCTAAAACAGGCCCCCAGTGACCCCAGTAACCCCCCCAGTGCTCCCAGTCCCACCTGGGCAGGTTGTAGAGGGGGGTCATCCTAAAGCAGGCCCCCAGTGACCCCAGTAACCCCCAGTGACCCCCCCAGTGCTCCCAGTCCCACCTGGGCAGGTTGTACAGGGGGGTCATCCTAAACAGGCCCCAGTGACCCCAGTAACCCCCAGTGCCCCAGTCCCACCTGGGCAGGTTGTACGGGGGTCATCCTAAAACAGGCCCCCAGTGACCCCAGTAACCCCCAGTAACCCCCAGTCCCACCTGGGCAGGTTGTACAGGGGGTCATCCTAAAACAGGCCCCCAGTGACCCCAGTAACCCCCAGTAACCCCCAGTCCCACCTGGGCAGGTTGTACAGGGGGGTCATCCTAAAACAGGCCCCCAGTGACCCCAGTAACCCCCAGTAACCCCCAGTAACCCCCCAGTCCCACCTGGGCAGGTTGTACAGGGGGGTCATCCTAAAACAGGCCCCCAGTAACCCCCCAGTGACCCCATTAACCCCCCCAGTCCCACCTGGGCAGGTTGTACAGGGGGTCATCCTAAAACAGGCCCCCAGTGACCCCTAGTAACCCCCAGTAACCCCCAGTGCTCCCAGTCCCACCTGGGCAGGTTGTACAGGGGGGTCATCCTAAAACAGGCCCCAGTGACCCCAGTAACCCCCAGTGACCCCATTAGTGCCCCCAGTCCCACCTGGGCAGGTTGTACAGGGGGGTCATCCTAAAACAGGCCCCAGTGACCCCATTAACCCCCAGTGACCCCATTAACCCCCCCAGTGACCCCAGTAACCCCCAGTAACCCCCCCAGTCCCACCTGGGCAGGTTGTACAGGGGGGTCATCCTAAAACAGGCCCCCAGTGACCCCATTAACCCCCAGTAACCCCCAGTAACCCCCAGTCCCACCTGGGCAGGTTGTACAGGGGGTCATCCTAAAACAGGCCCCAGTGACCCCATAACCCCATTAACCCCCAGTAGCCCCCAGTCCCACCTGGGCAGGTTGTAGAGGGGGGTCATCCTAAAACAGGCCCCCAGTGACCCCATTAACCCCCAGTTACCCCATTAACCCTCCCAGTGACCCCATTAACCCCCAGTAACCCCCAGTCCCACCTGGGCAGGTTGTACAGGGGGGTCATCCTAAAACAGGCCCCAGTAACCCCCAGTGACCCCATTAACCCCCCAGTGACCCATTAACCCCCAGTAACCCCCCAGTCCCACCTGGGCAGGTTGTACAGGGGGGTCATCCTAAAACAGGCCCCCAGTGACCCCAGTAACCCCCAGTGACCCCATTAACCCTCCAGTGACCCCATTAACCCCATAACCCCAGTCCCACCTGGGCAGGTTGTACAGGGGTCATCCTAAAACAGGCCCCAGTGACCCCATTAACCCCCAGTGACCCCATTAACCCCAGTGACCCCAGTAACCCCCAGTCCCACCTGGGCAGGTTGTACAGGGGGTCATCCTCAAACAGGCCCCAGTGACCCCATTAACCCCAGTGACCCCAGTAACCCTCCCAGTGACCCCATTAACCCCCAGTAACCCCCAGTCCCACCTGGGCAGGTTGTACAGGGGGGTCATCCTAAAACAGGCCCCCAGTGACCCCATTAACCCCCAGTAACCCCCCCAGTGCTCCCAGTCCCACCTGGGCAGGTTGTACAGGGGGGTCATCCTAAAACAGGCCCCAGTGACCCCAGTAACCCCCAGTAACCCCAGTCCCACCTGGATGCAGGTTGTACAGGGGGTCATCCTAAAACAGGCCCCTAGTGACCCCATTAACCCCCCCAGTGCTCCCAGTCCCACCTGGGCAGGTTGTACAGGGGGGTCATCCTAAAACAGGCCACCACCGCCCGGCGCCGCTGCTTGGACAGGAGTTTGTGCCACACGGCCTTCTTGGACTTGTAGGGGTGCTCTGTCTGTGGGGGGGGGTGGATTGGAGGGCTCAGTGGGCACCCCGGGGACCCTCCAGACCCCCCACAATCCCAGAATATCCCCCCGGGACCCTCCAGACCCCCCAGAACCCCCCCAATCCCAGGACACCCCTGGGAGCCCCCTGGGATCTCCCCAGAGGCTGCTGGAGAGGCTAGGACCCCAAACCGCAGGACCCCTGGAGCCCCAAATCCCCTGACCCCAAAAGCCTCCCGAGACCCTTAACCCCTTGGGACCCACCAGGGCTCCCAAATCTCCCTGGGACCCCACAAATCACCCTCCCAGCCCCAGACCCGCCAGGTGGTAGAGCCGCCGACACCTCCTGCACCCTGGGACCCAAATCCCTGGAGCCCCAGGCCCCACCCAGGGACCCCCAGGACCCAAACCCCTGGGACCCCCAAATCCCAGGATCCCCAAATCCCCCAGACCTGCTCGAGGTGGTAGAGGCACGGCCGACACCTCCTGCACCCTGGGACCCCAAACCCCTGGGACCCCCCCTGGACCCCCTAGACCCCCAGACCCTGGGAGCCCCAACCCCTGGGACCCCCAAATCCCCAGGACCCCAGATCCCCCAGACCTGCTCGAGTGGTAGAGCACGGCCGACACCTCCTGCACCCTGGGACCCCAAAACCCCCTGGGAGCCCCCAGGGACCCCAAACCCCTGGACCCCAGGACCCCAAACCCCTGGGACCCCCAATCCCAGGACCCCAAATCCCCCCAGACCTGCTCGAGGTGGTAGAGCACGGCTGACACCTCCTGCACCCCTGGGACCCCAAAACCCCCTGGGAGCCCCCAAATCCCTAGAAGCCCCAGGGACCCCCAAATCCCCTGGGAGCCCCCAAATCCCCTGGGAGCCCCAAATTTCCCCAGGACCCCCAGATCCCCCCAGACCTGCTCGAGGTGGTAGAGCACGGCCGACACCTCCTGCACCCCTGGGACCCCAAAACCTCCTGGGAGCCCCAGGACCCCCAACCCCCCAGGGACCCCCAAACACCCTGGGAACCCCCAGGACCCCCAAACCCCCTGGGACCCCCAAATCCCCCAGGACCCCCAAATCCCCCAGACCTGCTCGAGGTGGTAGAGCACGGCCGACACCTCCTGCACCCCTGGGACCCCAAAACCTCCTGGGAGCCCCCAAATCCCCTGGAACCCCCCAGGGACCCCCAAACCCCCTGGGACCCCCAAATCCCCAGGGACCCCCAAATCCCCCCCAGACCTGCTCGAGGTGGTAGAGCACGGCCGACACCTCCTGCACCCTCCGGACCACCTTGTCGGGGGTGTCGGGGTCCTCGTCCCGCCCCGCCTGGCGCACCAGGGCCATCTGCCAGCGAGCTGAGCCCGTGTTCTCCACCTGGGGGACATTGGGGACACCCCTGGGGACACAGGGCCATCTGCCAGCGAGCTGAGCCCGTGTTCTCCACCTGGGGGGACATTGGGACACCCCTGGGGACACCCTGGGGACACCCTGGGGACACCCTGGGGACACAGGGCCATCTGCCAGCGAGCTGAGCCCGTGTTCTCCACCTGGGGCACATTGGGACACCTTGGGGACATTGGGGACACCCCCTGAGGACACCCCTAGGGACCACCCTGCAGCGAGCTGAGCCCGTGTTCTCCACCTGGGGACACTTGGGGACACCTTGGGGACACCCTGGGGACACCCCTGGGGACACAGGGCCATCTGCCAGCGAGCTTGAGCCGTGTTCTCCACCTGGGGACATTGGGGACACCCCTGGGACATTGGGGACACCTGGGGACACAGGGCCATCTGCCAGCGAGCTGAGCCCGTGTTCTCCACCTGGGGGACATTGGGGACACCTTGGGGACACCCCTGGGGACACCCCTGGGGACACAGGGCCATCTGCCAGCGAGCTGAGCCCGTGTTCTCCACCTGGGGGACATTGGGGACACCCCTGGGGACATTGGGGACACCCCTGGGGACACCCCTGGGGACATTGGGGACACCCCTGGGGACATTGGGACACCGTGGTCACACCTGGGGACATTGGGGACACCTTGGGGACACCTGGGGACACCCCTGAGGGACACAGGGCCATCTGCCAGCGAGCTGAGCCCGTGTTCTCCACCTGGGGGACATTGGGGACACCTTGGGGACATTGGGGACACCCTGGGACATGGGGACACCCTGGGGACATTGGGGACACCCCTGGGGACACAGGGCCATCTGCCAGCGAGCTGAGCCCGTGTTCTCCACCTGGGGGACATTGGGGACACCTTGGGGACACCCTGGGGACACCTGGGGACACCCTGGGGACACAGGGCCATCTGCCAGCGAGCTGAGCCCGTGTTCTCCACCTGGGGGACATTGGGGACACCTTGGGGACATTGGGGACACCCCTGGGGACATTGGGGACACCCTGGGACACCCCTGGGGACACAGGGCCATCTGCCAGCGAGCTGAGCCCGTGTTCTCCACCTGGGGACATTGGGACACCTTGGGGACACTCCTGGGGACACTGGGGACACCTGGGACACCCTGGGGACATTGGGGACACCCTGGGGACACAGGGCCATCTGCCAGCGAGCTGAGCCCGTGTTCTCCACCTGGGGACATTGGGGACACCTTGGGGACACCCTGGGGACACCCTGACAGGGCCATCTGCCAGCGAGCTGAGCCCGTGTTCTCCACCTGGGGACATTGGGGACACCTTAGGGATTCACTCCTGGGGACACTGGGACATCTGGGGACACCCCTGGGGACATTGGGGACACCCTGGGGACATTGGGGACACCCTGGGGACACCCCTGGGACACCCTGGGACACAGGGCCATCTGCCAGCGAGCTGAGCCCGTGTTCTCCACCTTGGGGACATTGGGGACATTGGGGACACCCCTGGGGACACCCTGGGGACATTGGGGACACCCTGGGGACACAGGGCCATCTGCCAGCGAGCTGAGCCCGTGTTCTCCACCTGGGGGACATTGGGGACACCCTGGGGACACCCCTGGGGACACCCTGGGGACACCCCTGGGGACACAGGGCCATCTGCCAGCGAGCTGAGCCCGTGTTCTCCACCTGGGGGACATTGGGGACACCCCTGGGGACATTGGGGACACCCCTGGGGACATTGGGGACACCTTGGGGACACCCCTGGGGACACCCCTGGGGACACAGGGCCATCTGCCAGCGAGCTGAGCCCGTGTTCTCCACCTGGGGACATTGGGGACACCTTGGGGACACCTTTGGGACGCCTTGGGGACACCATGGGGACATTGGGGACACCTTGGGGACATTGGGGACACCCTGGGGACACCCCTGGGGACACAGGGCCATCTGCCAGCGAGCTGAGCCCGTGTTCTCCACCTGGGGACATTGGGGACACCTTGGGGACATTGGGGACACCTTGGGGACATTGGGGACATTGGGGACACCCCTGGGGACATTGGGGACACCCCTGGGGACACCCCTGGGGACACAGGGCCATCTGCCAGCGAGCTGAGCCCGTGTTCTCCACCTGGGGGGACATTGGGGACACCCCTGGGGACATTGGGGACACCTTGGGGACACCTTGGGGACACCCTGGGGACATTGGGGACACCCTGGGGACACCCCTGGGGACACAGGGCCATCTGCCAGCGAGCTGAGCCCGTGTTCTCCACCTGGGGGGACATTGGGGACACCCCTGGGGACACCCCTGGGGACACCCTGGGGACATTGGGGACACCCCTGGGGACACAGGGCCATCTGCCAGCGGGCTGAGCCCGTGTTCTCCACCTGGGGGACATTGGGGACACCTTGGGGACATTGGGGACACCTTGGGGACACCCCTGGGGACACAGGGCCATCTGCCAGCGAGCTGAGCCCGTGTTCTCCACCTGGGGACATTGGGGACATTGGGGACACCTTGGGGACACCCCTGGGGACACCCCTGGGGACACAGGGCCATCTGCCAGCGAGCTGAGCCCGTGTTCTCCACCTGGGGGACATTGGGGACACCTTGGGGACATTGGGGACACCCCTGGGGACACCCCTGGGGACACCCCTGGGGACACCCCTGGGGACACAGGGCCATCTGCCAGCGAGCTGAGCCCGTGTTCTCCACCTGGGGGACATTGGGGACACCTTGGGGACACCCCTGGGGACACCCCTGGGGACACCCCTGGGGACACAGGGCCATCTGCCAGCGAGCTGAGCCCGTGTTCTCCACCTTGGGGACATTGGGGACACCCTTGGGGACACCCTGGGGACACCCCTGGGGACACCCCTGGGGACACCCCTGGGGACACCTTGGGGACACCCCTGGGGACACAGGGCCATCTGCCAGCGGGCTGAGCCCGTGTTCTCCACCTGGGGGACATTGGGGACACCTTGGGGACATTGGGGACATTGGGGACACCCCTGGGGACACAGGGCCATCTGCCAGCGAGCTGAGCCCGTGTTCTCCACCTGGGGGACATTGGGGACACCCCTGGGGACATTGGGGACACCCCTGGGGACACCCTGGGGACACCTTGGGGACATTGGGGACACCTTGGGGACATTGGGGACATTGGGGACACCCCTGGGGACATTGGGGACACCCCTGGGGACACCCCTGGGGACACAGGGCCATCTGCCAGCGAGCTGAGCCCGTGTTCTCCACCTGGGGGACATTGGGGACACCCCTGGGGACACCCCTGGGGGACATTGGGGACACCTTGGGGACACCCCTGGGGACATTGGGGACACCCCTGGGGACACTGGTGGCCCCCAGGGGACACTGGGGACATTGGTGGCCCCCTGGGGACACTGGTGGCCCCCAGGGGACATTGGGGACACCCCTGGGGACACCCCTGGGGCGGTGCCACCCACCTTGCCCTGCAGGTGCAGGTTGTTGTGCAGGAACTCCCGAACCTCCTCGTCCGTGTCCTTCTGCAGGGGGGGAGGGGGACACACAGGGGACACCTCAGGGGGGGCCCAGGGGGTGTCCCCAAACCCCGGGAGTGTCCCCAAACCCCAAGGGGTGTCCCCAAACCCTGGAAATGACCCCAAACCCTGGGGATGTCCCCAAACCCCCCTTCCTCACCCACCCTTGTCCCTTGGCCAGGGCGATGTCCCCAAGCCCAGGGGTTTGTCCCTGAGCCCAGGGGGGGTGTTGGGGGTCTCTGGGGGGTTCTGGGGATCCCAGGGGGGTCTCAGGGGGTCCCAGGGGGTCTCCCCACGACCCACCAGGGCGTATCTGCCCTTGGCCAGGGCGATGTCCCCAAGCCCAGGGGTTTGTCCCTGAGCCCAGGGGGGGTTTTGTGGATCCCTGGGGGGGTTTTGGGGATCCCAGGGGGGTTTTGGGGATCCCAGGGTGGTTTTGTGGATCCCGGGGGTTGTGTATCCAGGGGGTTTTGGGGTCCCAGGGGGTCCCAGGGGTCTCCCACGACCCACCAGGGCGTATCTGCCCTGGCCAGGGCGATGTCCCCAAGCCCAGGGGGTTTTGGGGATCCCGGGAGATGTTGGAGATCCTGAGGGAGTTTGAGGATCCCGGGGGTTTGGGGATCCCGGGGGTCTCAGGGGGTCTCCCCACGACCCACCAGGGCGTATCTGCCCTTGGCCAGGGCGATGTCCCCAAGCCCAGGGGGGGTTTGAGGATCCCAGGGAGGGGTTTTGTGGATCCCAGGGTGGTTTTGGGGATCCCAGGGGGGGGGTTGGGGATCCCAGGGGTTTGTGGATCCCAGGGGGTTTTGGGGATCCTGGGGTGGTCTCAGGGGGTCTCCCCACGACCCACCAGGGCGTATCTGCCCTTGGCCAGGGCGATGTCCCCAAACCCAGGGGTCGTGTTGGGGGTTCCAGGGGAGTTTTGGGGATCCCGGAGGGGGTTTGGGGATCCTGGGGTGGTTTTGGGGATCCTGGGGGGGTTTTGGGGATCCCGGGGGGGTCCCAGGGGGGCTCCCCATGACCCACCAGGGCGTATCTGCCCTTGGCCAGGCGATGTCCCCAAGCCCAGGGAGGGTGTTGGGGATCCAGGGGAGTTTGGGGATCCCAGGGGGGTTTGTGGATCCAGGGGGTTTTGGGGATCCTGGGGGTCCCAGGGGGCTCCACGACCCACCAGGGCGTATCTGCCCTTGGCCAGGGCGATGTCCCCAAGCCCAGGGGTCATGTTGGGGATTCCGGAGGGGTCTCAGGGGGTCCCGAGGGGGTTTGAGGATCCCAGGGGGGATTTTGGGGATCCCAGGGGGGTCCCAGGGGGGCTCCCCACGACCCACCAGGGCGTATCTGCCCTTGGCCAGGGCGATGAGCTCCTGGTCGGCGGGGGAGCACATGTTGAGGCCGATGGGCAGCATCTTCTTCAGCGTGGCCACGATGAGCGAGGTGTGGACCGAGTAACGATCGCCCCGGCGCCGCTTCTTGGAGCGCTCCTGGTCAGAGCCAGCCCCCTGGGGACAGGGACAGGGACAGGGACAGGGGGGTGTCACTGCTGGGACCCCCCAAGGAACATGGGGAGGGGTCAGTTCTGACCCCCCCAAGGGGTGTGCACCGAGTAGCGATCGCCCCGGCGCCGCTTCTTGGAGCGCTCCTGGTCAGAGCCAGCCCCTGGGGACAGGGACAGGGATCGGCACTGTGGGACCCCCAGGGACAGGGGGACAGGGGGGTGTCACTGCTGGGACCCCCCAAAGGACAGGGGGACACGGGGAGGGGTCAGTTCTGACCCCCCCAAGGGGTGTGCACCGAGTAGCGATCGCCCCGGCGCCGCTTCTTGGAGCGCTCCTGGTCAGAGCCAGCCCCCTGGGGACAGGGATATGGCACTGCTGGGACCCCCAGGGACACAGGGACAGGGGGGTGTCACTGCTGGGACCCCCCAAGGGACACAGGGACATGGGGAGGGGTCAGTTCTGATCCCCCCAAGGGGTGTGCACCGAGTAACGATCGCCCCGGCGCCGCTTCTTGGAGCGCTCCTGGTCCGAGCCAGCCCCTGGGGACAGGGACAGGGGGGGATCAGCTCTGACTGACCCCCCTGGGGACAGGGGGACACGGGGTGTCACTGCTGGGACCCCCCCAGGGACACGGGTCCCCCAGATCAGGACACCCCGGTTTGGTTTTGGGGGATCCGAGGTGCAGTGACCCCAAAAAATAGGATCCATGTGGGGTTTTGGGGGTCCCAGGTGTGGTGGTCCCCACAGATCAGGACCCCCAGGTTTGGTTTTGGGGGTCCCAGGTGCGGTGACCCCACAGATCAGGACACCCAGGTGGGGTTTTGGGGGGTCCCAGGTGTGGTGACCCCAAAAAACAGGACCCCCGGGTTTGATTTGGGGGGTCCCAGGTGCAGTGACCCCAAAAAACAGGATCCTGGGGGGGTTTTGGGGGTCCCAGGTGTGATGACCCCACAGATCAGGATCCTCAGGTTTGGTTTTTGGGGGTCCCAGGTGTGGTGGTCCCCACAGATCAGGACCCCCACGTTTGATTTTGGGGGGTCCCAGGTGTGGTGACCCCACAGATCAGGACCCCAGGTTTGGTTTTGGGGGTCCCAGGTGCAGTGACCCCAAAAAACAGGACCCCCTGGAGTGGTTTTTGGGGGGTCCCAGGTGTGTCCCCACAGATGAGGACCCCCAGGTGGGGTTTTGGGGGGTCCCAGGTGCAGTGACCCCACAGAACAGGATCCAGGTGGGGTTTTTGGGGGTCCCAGGTGTGATGACCCCACAGATCAGGACCCCCAGGTGGGGTTTTTGGGGGTCCCAGGTGTGATGACCCCACAGATCAGGACCCCCAGGTTTGATTTTGGGGGTCCCAGGTGCAGTGACCCCAAAAAACAGGACCCTGGAGGGGTTTTTGGGGGGTCCCAGGTGTGATGACCTCACAGATCAGGACCCCCAGGTGGGGTTTTAGGGGGTCCCAGGTGTGCTGTCCCCACAGATCAGGACTCCCAGGAGGGTTTTTGGGGGTCCCAGGTGTGATGACCCCACAGATCAGGACCCCAGGTTTGATTTTGGGGTCCCAGGTGTGATGACCCCACAGATCAGGACCCCCAGGTGGGGTTTTAGGGGGTCCCAGGTGTGATGACCCCACAGATCAGGACCCCCAGGTGGGGTTTTTGGGGGTCCCAGGTGCAGTGACCCCAAAAAACAGGACCCAGGTGGGGTTTTTGGGGGTCCCAGGTGTGTCCCCACAGATCAGGACCCCCAGGTGGGGTTTTTGGGGGTCCCAGGTGTGGTGACCCCACAGATCAGGACCCCCAGGTGGGGTTTTTGGGGGTCCCAGGTGTGACCCCACAGATCAGGACCCCCAGGTTTGGTTTTGGGGGGTCCCAGGTGTGATGACCCCACAGAACAGGATCCTCAGGTTTGATTTTGGGGGTCCCAGGTGTGATGACCCCACAGATCAGGACCCCCAGGTTTGGTTTTTGGGGGGTCCTGGCCGTGGTGGCCCCGTGTTTTGGGTTCCCCTGGCGCAGTTTGGGGGTCCCAGCCCTGGTGACTCCCTGGGGGTCCTGGGGACCCCTGGCCCCCCATCCCCTCCCCCGCTAACCTGTCCATCTCCAGACTGGGAACAGCACCCGGAGCCGAGGGGGAGAGAAGAGACAGAGTTAGGGACCCCAGGGCAGGAATGGGGTCTGGGGGCAGGGAATGGGGTTTGGGGGGCAGGAATGGGGTTTGGGGGGACAGGAATGGGGTTTGGGGGCAGGAATGGGGTTTGGGGGGGCAGGAATGGGGTTTGGGGGGCAGGAATGGGGTTTGGGGGGCAGGAATGAGGTTTGGGGGGCAGGAATGGGGTCTGGGGGGCAGGAATGGGGTCTGGGGGCAGGAATGGGATTTGGGGAGGCAGGAATGGGGTTTGGGGGGCAGGAATGGGGTCTGGGGGGCAGGAATGGGTCTGGGGGCAGGAATGGGGTTTGGGGGGGCAGGAATGGGGTTTGGGGAGGCAGGAATGGGATTTGGGGGGCAGGAATGGGGTCTGGGGGGTAGGAATGGGGTTTGGGGGGCAGGAATGGGGTTTGGGGGGCAGAAATGGGGTCTAGGGGGTAGGAACAGGGTTTGGGGGGGCAGGAATGGGATTTGGGGGAACAGGAACAGGGTTTGGGGGGCAGGAATGGGGTCTAGGGGGCAGGAATGAGGTTTGGGGGGGCAGGAATGGGGTTTGGGGGGGCAGGAATGGGGTTTGGGGGGCAGGAATGGGGTTTGGGGGGCAGGAATGGGATTTGGGGGGCAGGAATGGGATTTGGGGGGCAGGAATGGGGGTTTGGGGGGGCAGGAATGGGATTTGGGGGCAGGAATGGGGTTTGGGGGCAGGAATGGGGTTGGGGGGCAGGAATGGGGTCTAGGGGGACAGGAATGGGATTTGAGGGGCAGGAATGGGATTTGGGGGGGCAGGAATGGGATTTGGGGGGCAGGGATGGGATTTGGGGGGCAGGAATGGGGTTTGGGGGGCAGGAATGGGGTCTGGGGGCAGGAATGGGGTTTGGGGGGCAGGAATGGGGTCTAGGGGGCAGGAATGGGGTTTGGGGGGCAGGAATGAGATTTGGGGGCAGGAATGGGGTTTGGGGGGGCAGGAATGGGGTCTGGGGGGGCAGGAATGGGGTCTGGGGGGCAGGAATGAGGTTTGGGGGGCAGGAATGGGATTTGGGGGCAGGAATGGGATTTGGGGGGCAGGAATGGGGTTTGGGGGGCAGGAATGGGATTTGGGGGCAGGAATGGGGTTTGGGGGGCAGGAATGGGGTTGGGGGGCAGGAATGGGGTCTGGGGGGCAGGAGGGAGGAGATGGGGAGTTTTGGGGGGGTTTGAGGGGGCTGGGGGTTCAGGTGGGATGGAGACCAGCAGGTTGGGTGGGTTTTGGGGTCTCAGGTGGGTTTTGGGGTCCCAGGTTTGGGTTTTTGGGATGGTTTTGGGGTCCTGGGTGGGTTTTGGGGTACCAGGGTTGGGTTTTTAGGATGGTTTGGGGGTCACAGGAGGGTTGGGGGTCTCAGGTGGGTTTTGGGGTACCAGGGTTGGGTTTTTGGGATGGTTTGGGGGTCCTGGGTGGGTTTTGGGGTCCTGGGTGGGTTTTGGGGTCCCAGGGTTGGGTTTTTGGGATGGTTTGGGGGTCTCAGGTGGGTTTTGGGGTCCCAGGTTTGGGTTTTTGGGATGTTTGGGGGTCCTGGGTGGGTTTTGGGGTACCAGGGTTGGGTTTTTGGGGTGGTTTGGGGGTCTCAGGTGGGTTTTGGGGTCCTGAGTGGGTTTTAGGGTCCCAGGTTTGGGTTTTTAGGATGGTTTGGGGGTCCCAGGAGGGTTGGGGGTCTCAGGTGGGTTTTGGGGTCCCGAGTGGGTTTTAGGGTACCAGGGTTGGGTTTTTGGGGATGGTTTGGGGGTCACAGGGGGGTTGGGGGTCTCAGGTGGGTTTTAGGGTCCCAGGGTTGGGTTTTTAGGATGGTTTGGGGGTCACAGGTGGGTTGGGGATCCTGAGTGGGTTTTGGGGTACCAGGGTTGGGTTTTTGGGGTGGTTTGGGGGTCCCGGGTGGGTTCAGGGTTACTTTTGGGGGGGTTGGGGGAGTTGGGTGGGATGGAGAGCAGAGGGTTGGGGGTCCCATGGGCAGGGGCACATTTGGGGTCTCTTGGGGTGCAGTTTGGGGGCGCAGTTTGGGCTCTCTTGGGGTGCAGTTTGGGGTCTCCAGGGGTGCAGTTTGGGGTCTCTTGGGGTGCAGTTTGGGGTCTCTGGGGGTGCAGTTTGGGGCCACTTGGGGTGCAGTTTGGGGGCACAATTTGGGCTCTCTGGGGGCACAATTTGGGGTCCCTGTGGGGCGCAGTTTGGGGGTCCCACCTTGGCCATCTTGCTCTTGCTGTCGGCCGTCAGGAAGCTCATGTTGTTGATCTCGTTCTGCACCACAAAGTTCTGCTCCTCACGCTTGAAGTTCTGCCAGGGGGGACAGAAACACACACAGAGGGGTGAGGGAACCCCCAAAAAGACCCCAGGACCCCCCCAGGACCCCCCCAGAGCCCCCCAACTCACGTGGGACTTGGACCAGAGGATGAAGACCTCGCCCACCATGCGGAACAGCTCCTCGGCGTCCTCGTTGGGCTCCGTCAGCCACCCCGCCCTGGGGACAGCAGGGACACCGGGGGCACTGTCAGTGGGTCACGGGGTCCCCACGGCCCCCCATGGCCCCCATGGCCCCCTTGTGCCCCCATGGCCCCCCATGTCCCCCATGCCCCCATACCTGCTGTTGTCCACATAGTGGATGAGTAGGGGTACAGGTCCCCATGTGTCCCCCATGTCCCCCCATGTCCCCACATGTCCCCATGTCCCCCATGCCCCCCACGCCCCCTGACCTGCTGTTGTCCACGTGGCGGATGAGCAGGGGTACAGGTCCCCATGTGTCCCCATGTCCCCCATGTCCCCCACATGTCCCCATGCCCCCTGTGTCCCCATGTCCCCCACATGTCCCCATGTCCCCCCATGTCCCCCGTGTCCCCATGTCCCCACATGTCCCCATATCCCCCACACGTCCCCATGTCCCCCACGTGTCCCCATGTCCCTGCCATGTCCCCCATGTCCCCCATGTCCCCCCATGTCCCCCCATGGTCCCCCATGGTCCCCCGTGCCCCCATACCTGCTGTTGTCCACATAGTGGATGAGCAGAGTACAGGTCCCCATGTGTCCCCATGTGCCCCCATGTCCCCCCATGTCCCCCCCATGTCCCCATGTGCCCCCATACCTGCTGTTGTCCACGTAGCGGATGAGCAGGGGGTAGAGAGTGTACAGGTCCCCATGTCCCCCCATGAGTCCCCATGACCCTGTCATGTGTCCCCATGTCCCTGCCATGTGTCCCCATGTCCCCCTGTGTCCCCATGTCCCCCCATGTCCCCCATGCCCCCTGACCTGCTGTTGTCCACGTAGCGGATGAGCAGGGGGTAGAGGGCGTACAGGTCCCCATGTCCCCCCATGTCCCCACGTGTCCCCATGTCCCCCCATGTCCCCCGTGCCCCCATACCTGCTGTTGTCCAAGCAGCGGATGAGCAGGTGTAGAGTCCTCATGTGTCCCCCATGTGTCCCCATGTCCCTGTCATGTGTCCCCATGTCCCCCACGTGCCCCCATGAGTCCCCACATGTCCCCCACGTGTCCCCATGTCTCCCACATGTCCCCACGTGTCCCCACATGTCCCCCACGTGTCCCCACACCCCCCTGTGTCCCCATGGCCCCCATGTCCCCCATGTCCCCTCCACATCCCCTGACCTGCTGCTTGTCCACGCAGTGGAATGAGCAGGGGTACAGGTCCCCATGTGCCCCCACGTGTCCCCATGTCCCCCACGTGTCCCCATGTCCCCCATGTCCCCCATGTCCCCCCGTGCCCCCTGACCTGCTGTTGTCCACATAGTGGATGAGCAGGGTACAGGTCCCCATGTCCCCCATGAGTCCCCATGTCTCTGCCATGTGTCCCCATGTCCCCACATGTCCCCATGTCCCCCATGTCCCCCATGTCCCCCCATGCCCCCATGCCTGCTGTTGTCCACATAGTGGATGAGCAGGAGTACAGAGTCCCCATGTGTCCCCACGTGTCCCCATGTCCCCACGTGTCCCCATGTCCCCCCTGTGTCCCCATGTGTCCCCACATATCCCCATGTCCCCCACATGTCCCCATGTGCCCCCAAAGTGTCCCATGTCCCCCCATGTCCCCCCCCACTTCCCCATACCTGCTGTTGTCCACGTAGCGGATGAGCAGGGGGATAGGTCCCCATGTGTCCTCCACATGTCCCCATGTCCCCCATGGTCCCCCCATGCCCTCCTGACCTGCTGCTGTCCACGTGTGCGGATGAGCAGGGAGTAGAGGCGTAGAGGTCCCCATGTCCCCTACCATGAGTCCTCATGTCCCCACCCATGAGTCCCCATGTCCCCTGGTCCCCATGTCCCCCATGTCCCCCCACATGTCCCCCCACGCCCCCTGACCTGCTGTTGTCCACGTGGCGGATGAGGAGGGGGTAGAGGGTGTACAGGTCCCCATGTCCCCACCATGAGTCCCCATGTCCCTGTCATGTGTCTCAACGCCCCCCTCATGTCCCCCATGTCCCCCCACATGTCCCCATGTCCTCCCATGTCCCCTGTGCCCCCTGACCTGCTGTTGTCCACGTAGCAGATGAGCAGGGGGTAGAGGGCGTACAGGTCCCCATGTCCCCCCACATGTCCCCCCACATGTCCCCCCCATGTCCCCCTGTGCCCCCCATACCTGCTGTTGTCCACGTAGCGGATGAGCAGGGGGTAGAGGGCGTAGAGGTCCCTGCAGAGCACGGAGAACTCGTCCCTGATGAGCAGCTCGGCGTCCTCGCCCTCGGCCTTGCCCTCGAGCCGCAGCTGCTCCTCCTCGGCCACCACTTTACCCGCCCGCTTGCGCAGCCGGCCCAGCGTGGGGATGAAGTGAGAGCGCAGCAGCTCCGGACGAGCCTTGCTCACGATGGGCTGGGCAAACACTGAGGGGACATCAGGGACATCAGGGGACATCAGGGACATCAGGGACATCAGGGACACTGCTGTCCCCACTGGGACCACCCAGAGCCACCAGCACCCTCAGGGTGTGGGGATGAAGTGAGAGCGCAGCAGCTCCGGACGAGCCTTGCTCACGATGGGCTGGGCAAACACTGGGAGGGGACATCAGGGACATCAGGGACATCAGGGACACTGCTGTCCCCACTGGGACCACCCAGGGACATCAGGGACATCAGGGACACTGCTGTCCCCACTGGGAGCACCCAGGGACACTGCTGTCCCCAGTGGGATCACCCAGGGACACAGGGTGTGGGGATGAAGTGAGAGCGCAGCAGCTCCGGACGAGCCTTGCTCACGATGGGCTGGGCAAACACTGAGGGGACATCAGGGACATCAGGGACATCAGGGACACTGCTGGACCACCCAGGGACACTGCTGTCCCCACTGGGACCACCCAGAGCCACCAGCACCCTCAGGGTGTGGGGATGAAGTGAGAGCGCAGCAGCTCCGGACGAGCCTTGCTCACGATGGGCTGGGCAAACACTGAGGGGACATCAGGGACATCAGGGACATCAGGGACATCAGGGACACTGCTGGACCACCCAGGGACACTGCTGTCCCCATTGGGAGCACCCAGGGACACTGCTGTCCCCACTGGGACCACCCAGAGCCACCAGCACCCTCAGGGTGTGGGGATGAAGATGAGGCGCAGCAGCTCCGGACGAGCCTTGCTCACGATGGGCTGGGCAAACACTGAGGGGACATCAGGGACATCAGGGACATCATCAGGGACACTGCTGTCCCCACTGGGACCACCCAGGGACACTGCTGACCCCACTGGGACCACCCAGGGACACTGCTGTCCCCACTGGGACCACCCAGAGCCACCAGCACCCTCAGGGTGTGGGGATGAGGTGAGAGCGCAGCAGCTCCGGACGAGCCTTGCTCACGATGGGCTGGGCAAACACTGAGGGGACATCAGGGACATCAGGGACATCAGGGACACTGCTGGACCACCCAGGGACACTGCTGTCCCCACTGGGACCACCCAGGGACATCAGGGACATCAGGGACACTGCTGTCCCCACTGGGACCACCCAGAGCCACCAGCACCCTCAGGGACACTGGGGAACATCGACATCCCCATCAGGACCAGCCATGGCCACCTCCACCCCCTCTGTGACCACCCCTGGCCACCTCCACCCTGGGACCACCAAGGGCCACCCCCACCCCCTCTGTGACCGCCATCACCATCCTGGGACCACCCGTGGCCACCCCCCACTTTGTGACCCCCATCACCATCCTGAGATCACCCATGGCCACCTCCACTCCCTCTGTGACCACCCGTGGCCACCTCCATCCTGGGACCACCCAGGGCCACCATCACCATCCTGGGACCACCAAGGGCCACCTCCACCCCCTCTGTGACCACCCATGGCCACCTCCATCCTGGGACCACCCAGGGCCACCTCCATCCCCTTCAGGTCCACCCATGGCCACCCCCACCCCATTTGTGACCACCCATGGCCACCCCCACCCCATTTGTGACCACCCATGGCCACCTTCATCCTGGGACCACCAAGGGCCACTTCCACCCCCTCTGTGACCACCTGTGGCCAGCCTGGAACCACCTGTGGCCACCCCCACCCCCAGCATTTGTGACCCCCATCACCATCCTGGGACCACCTGTGGCCACCTCCACCCTATCTGTGACCCCCATTACTATCCTGGGACCACCCGTGGCCACCTCCACCCCCTTTGTGACCCCCATCACCATCCTGGGACCACCCAGGGCCACCATCACCCCTTTGTGACCCCCATTACCATCCTGGGACCACCCGGGGCCACTTCCACCCCCTTTGTGACCCCCATTACCATCCTGGGACCACCCAGGGCCACCATCGCCATCCTGGGACCACCCGTGGCCACCCCCACCCCCTCTGTGACCACCCGTGGCCACCCCCACCCCCAGCATTTGTGACCACCATCACCATCCTGGGACCACCCATGGCCACCATCGCCATCCTGGGACCACCCATGGCCACCTCCACCCTTTGTGACCACCATCACCATCCTGTGACCACCCATGGCCCACCCCATCCCGTGCCCCCCCTCACCCGCCAGCCTCTTCATCCAGGAGGCCTCGTCGATGCCCAGGTTGTTGACGACGATGCGCAGGATGTGTCCCAGCAGGGCGTTGAGGTGCTGGCCGGTGACGTTGGTGGCCCAGGGGCCCCGGGGGGCGGCGTCGGGGCCGCGCTCCCACCAGCGGGGCAGGTAATGGCACAGCATGGGCAGCGCCACCTCGATCACGTGCGGCATCTCCGTGTAGCGCGCGCCCGACTCCGCCAGGCCCCCGATGTCCCCCATCAGCCGCTCCAGGTCCGGCAGGTCCGGGCACAGCTCCTCCACTCGGCTGGGCAGGCCCAGGACTGAGGGGGGGACACCCAAAGGTTATGGGGGGCACCCACAGGGCATGGGGGGCACCCAAAGGTTATGGGGGGCACCCACAGGGCACAGCTCCTCCACTCGGCTGGGCAGGCCCAGGACTGAGGGGGGGACACCCAAAGGTTATGGGGGGCACCCACAGGGCATGGGGGGCACCCAAAGGGCACAGCTCCTCCACGCGGCTGGGCAGGCCCAAAACTGGGGGGAGAAGGGGTTATGGGGTCACCCACAGCATGGGGGGCACCCACAGGGCACAGCTCCTCCACTCGGCTGGGGAGGCCCAAAACTGGGGGGAGAAGGGGGTATGGGGTCACCCATGGTGTGGGGGGCATCCAAAGGGCATGGGGGACATCCACAGGGTATGGGGGGCACCCACAGGGCATGGGGCGCACCCACAGGGCACAGCTCCTCCACACGGCTGGGCAGGCCCAAAACTGGGCAGGGGGGACACCCAAAGGTTATGGGGGGCACCCACAGGGCATGGGGGGCACCCACAGGGCACAGCTCCTCCACACGGCTGGGGAGGCCCAGGACTGGGGGGGAGAAGGGGGTATGGGGTCACCCAAAGGGCATGGGGGGCACCCAAAGGGCATGGGGGGCACCCAAAGGGCACAGGGGATACCCACAGGGCATGGGGGACACCCACAGGGCACAGCTCCTCCACTCGGCTGGGCAGGCCCAAAACTGGGCAGGGGGGACACCCAAAGGTTATGGGGGGCACCCAGAGGGCACAGGGGATACCCCATGGCATGGGGGACACCCACAGGGCACAGCTCCTCCACTCGGCTGGGCAGGCCCAAAACTGGGGGGAGAAGGG
>NW_026087970.1:0-23592 GCF_022539395.1 Myiozetetes cayanensis
TTCAAAATTTCGGTCGAATATTTGGAATCTGTGCTGCAGGAGTCTCCCCTGAGCCGTCCAACAGGGACGGGGGCGCCCTCTCAGAGAGAGAGAATCCCACCACACAGGGATCCAAATCCGAGTCACGGCACCAAATTGTTATAGTCAAATGACCAGATATAAATTTTTTCTTTTAAATATATTGTAGAAATTTATTGAAGGCAAATAAACAAAACAGCGCGCTGGAAGAGCCGGGGAAACTCCTGTTCCACCAACGGTCTTCCCGCCAAAAACGTGCAATGATCTTTTATATGTGCCACTATTCCCTCCCCTTTAGGCGGCGCCTGGATGCCGGGTGGCAGGTCCCAGATGGAGGTGGTCCTCAGATGGCAGCGGCTGCTCTCGAAGCAGGGCGAGTGGCTCCTTCCTCGGGCTGGCTCCTCCCTCGGGCAGCTTGCTGCCACGGCTGCTCTGCCGCTACTGGCTCGGCTGCGACAGGCTGTGCCGGGGGCTGTGCCGCTCGGCTATGCCCCTTTTATCCATATCTTTATAGGCACATTTAAAACTTACATTCAGAACTTGTTTAACATAGTAAGATATAGCTTTCCATAGTAACATAACATTGTGGTTTGACATTTGTAATTCAAACTAACCACTAACACTAACATTGCAAAGATAATTTGATTAGCAAATTATTTATCTTTGCCTTTATTAACTATTTCAGACATGGCCCTTAGTGCCATGATATAGTAATTGGAGTTGGATCAGGGGTTGGACTTGATGATCTTGGAGGTCTTTTCCAACCCAATCTATTCTATGATTCTTTGATTCTATGAAAGCTTCTGCTTGCACTAATCGTGACCTAACTTCCATTCCTACTAACACATACTGTTTTCCCTCAGATTTTCTAAAGGGTGCAATATAGTCTGTCTGCCACGTGTCCCACAGCCCTTTTCTGTCTCTTCTGTGTAAGGGGGGTTGTTCTAAAGGGTGACGCTTGAGTCCGGTTCTGCACTGCTCACATGAGGATATGCAGGTGTGGCACATCTCTCGAGTCACTGCCCATCCCCTACTTCCTGCTGCTTTGCATAGGTCTTGTGCCCCTGTGTGCTGTCCCCAAACTCCGCCCCCTCCGCGGCTGTTTCGCCTCGGCAGGTCACCCCTCCTCCCCCTTAGCCCCGCTCACGTTTCCCCATTGGCACCCCGAGCCCCATCTGCGCACTCCCATTGGCCAATTCGTTAAGGGGGCGGGGCTGTCGCCTCAGGGCCGGCAAGCCATTGGCCGACCCGCGGTTTCCCCGAGTGCGGGCGGCGGTTCGAAGGTGCGAGCGGGAGACACAAGATGGTGGTGGAGCTTGAGGCCGGGCCTGGAGTCCTCCCGGCGCTGTCGCCGCTCACGGTGCCGCAGGCCCGGGACAAGCTGCCCCCGTTGGGCCCTGACGCTGAGGGGACAGCGGCGGGACCCGCCCCGGCAAGCGCTAAACTTCCCGGGTGGGTTTGGGTGAGGTTTTACCCCTCGCGGAGGTGCCTGATGTTGTTCCCTCACAGAAAGGGGCCCGGTCCAGCCCCGAGCGGAGAAAGGGCCCCGCGCAGGGCCCCCTCAGGGCACTCAGGGCAGTGGCGGCGGAAAGGAACGGTAAGAGGGTTTTTGGGGGGGTTTTAAGGGGTTTGGGGGTTTAGAGATGGTCTAGGGGGTTAAAGTGGGTCTGGAGGCGGTTCGAGGGGCATTTAGGGGAGTTAAAGGGGACTGGGATGTTAAAAGGGGTCTGGAGGGGTAGAGAGGTATTTGAGGGGGGTTTGGGGGTGTTTGGGGTGGGGTAACAGGGATAAAGGGGGTTTAAGGGGGGATTTGGGGCAGTTAAAGGGGTCCGGGGGAGTTAAAGGGGGTCTGGGGTGGGTTAAAGTGGGGATTTGGGGGGTTCAAGTGGGTTTGGGGGAATTTGGGGGACTTTGGGTGCATTTGGGGGATTAAAGGGGGTCTTGGGGGCTTTGAGGGGGTTGCGAAAGGGAGTTGTGGGGGGAGGGGATTAAAGGGAAAAAGGAGGGGTTTGGGGGACATTTGAGGGGTTAATGGGGTTGGTGGGGGTGAGGGAGGGGGTTAAACTCCCCCAAAATGTCCCCTTCCCCCAGGCTGCCCCAAAAAGACAGTGACTTTTGTGGCTGTACCACAAGCGGGTGAGACCCCAAAGTCCCCCCATAATGTCTCCTTTTCCCCCCCAGGTCTCCCTCAGAAGGCATTGACTGTTGCAGTTGCACCACAAGCAGGTGAGTCCTGAGCCCCCCCTGGTGTCCCCAATTTCTCCCTTGTGTCCCCAAGATCCCCTCCAGTGTCCCCAGTGCCCCCCCATGTCACCAGTTCCCCTCTTGACACCCCAATTTTCTCCTGGTGTCCCCAAGACCTCCCCCAGTGGCCACAATTCCCCCCTGGTGTCCCCAAGACCCCTTCCCTTGTGTCCCCAAGATCCCTTCCCTTGTGTCCCCAAGATTCCCCCCCAGTGTCCCCAAGACTCCCCTGGTGGCCCCAAGACCCTCTTTGGTGGCCCCAAGAACCCCCTCATGTCCCCAGTTCCCTCCTTGGCACCCCAAGACCCCCCACAGTGGCCCCAGGACCCCCCTCATGTCCCCACTTTCCCTCTTGACACCCTAATTCCCCCCTGGTGACCCCAAGACCCCCACCAGTGTCTTCAATTCCCACTTTGTGTCCCCAAGCCCCTCCCCACTGTCCCCAATGTCCCCAAACCCTATCCCTGATGTCTCCAACCCTCAGTGTGGGCCCCCTGCCTCCCAAAAATGGCCCCCCTGGGACCTTCGGGACCAAGTGGGGGAACTGTGGGAGGAGCTGAGCAAAGCCCAGGAGCGGTTGCAGGAGCTGGAGAGCCACAAATAGCACCTGGAATGTGGAAATCAGCAGCTCCAAGAGCGCCTGGAGCAGCTCCAGAGGGAGCTCATGGAGCGGTAAAGCCAAGAGAACGACCTCAGTGCCACAGTGGGGTGAGGGAACCACCAAAACTGCCCCAAATCCACCCTAGCCCCTTGAAAAAAAACCCTGAAAATTCATCCAGAACCCTCAAAATCCACCTGAAATCCGACCAAATTCAGAACTGAGCTGAAATCTGTTGAAATTCATCTGAAATCCTTGAAATTCATCTGAAATCCTTGAAATTCCACCCAAAATCTGTTGAAAATCCACTCAAAGAAACCCCCAAATCCCTCAAAATCCACCTGAAATCCAATGAAATTCCAGAAAATCCTTCAGAACTGAACTGAAATCTGTTGAAATTCATAGAAAATCCTTCAAATTCCACTCAAGATCTGTCCAAATTCCACCCAAAATCTGTCCAAAATCCACTCAAAATCCCCCTCCAGACAGGAAAGTTGCCTCAGAGTGGGCTGAGGGAATCACCAAAACCCACCCAAAACTGCCCCAAATCCACCCAAACACCTTGAAAAAACCCCAAATCTTTCAGAATCCCTCAAAATCCACCTGAAATCCAAACAAATCCCAGGAAATCCTTCAGAACTGAGCTGAAATCCTTCAAAATTCATCTGAAATCCTTCAAATTCCACCCAAAATCCACTCAAAATCCCCCTGAAATCCACCCAAACCCCCTAAAATTACATTAAGAATCCCTCAAAAGCTTCTTAAAATCCATGAAAATTTGCCTACAAATCCCCCAAATCCCTCAAGATCCTGCAAAATTCCCTCAAAATCTTTCAAATCATCCCTCAAAACTTGGAGGGGATTTGGGGGGGGGTTGAGGGGGTTTCGGAGGAGGTTGGAGGGGTTGAGGGGTTTTGGGGGGCATTTAGGGGATCCTGAGGGGGATTTGGGGGGGTTTGGGCAGGTTTGGGTGGGATTTGAGGGGGTTTTGGGGGGTTCAGGGGGGTTTGAGGAGTTTTTGGGAAATTTGAGGGGGTTTGGGGGTCACAGGGGCATCAGGGAAGATTTGGTGGGGTCACAGAGGGGTTTGGAGGGGATTTGAGGGGCTTTGGGGAGTCCTGGGGGGTTGGGGGAGTTTGGGGGGATTTGAGGGGTTTGGGGGATCCTGGGAGAGTTTTGGGGGGACTTAGGGGGTCTGGAATGTCACAATAGGAATTTGGGGTGTCTGGGGGGTTGGGGGTGATGGAACAAATTTTTGGGGTGTCGGGGGTCACAGGGGGGATTTGGGGGCCTCACAGCAGGGATTTCAGGGGGATTTGGGGCTGTTTTGGGGTCTCACACCAGCCTCCCTCCCCCAAGGTGAACGAGTGCATGATCGGCACTGCCCAGGCCAACCGGAAGGGAGAAGCCCCGCCCCTCACCCCACCCATTCCTTGCTCTTAAACGCAAAACCCAATAAAAAGTCATGTATGCTCAGCGTTGATTGGCTGCCGCTGTCACGTACCCGTACCCAAAATGGCTACACTCTCTTCCCGCTTAAGGAGAATCCCACTTGCTGATTGGCTGCGCCTATACAGCAGCGTGGCAGCCGTCATTTTGATCCATACCTGTCAGACTCCTCAGGGTTGCCGTAGCGCTGCCATCTTGTTTTCCAACTCCGTGCTTGCACGGCGCCACCTCTCCCAGCAACTTTCCCAGGATGACATGGCATGAGGGGCTGGGAGGGGAACAGGGAGGGGGCAAGAAAGGGGGTAAGAAGGGGACGTGGAAGGGTTAAAATGGGCGGGGGGAGGTCTCTGAGGGGAAAAAGGGGGGTGTGACGTTAAGATGGCGGTGCCCACCCCTGTCCTCGTGAATCTCTGGATGAAGCTCAGCTCCCCGATTGGTCACCGACCGTGACCACGCCCCTTTTTCCCTCCTCCATGTACAGTGTCATGGCGGCACCCTCACAGCCGGGCTGGCAGCGTGGGACAGCACTTCTGGTCCTGCACAGTGCAGGGATTGGGGTGGATTTGGGGGGGCAGAGGGGGAAGAGCAAAATTTGGGAGGATTTTGGGGGTGAGACAGGGAATTTTGGGGGGTTGGGGGGCAGGAAGGGGTAAGAGCAGAATTTGGGGAGGTTGGGGGTGATTTCGGAGATGGGGGAGGAGAATTTGAGGGGATTTGGGAGGATTCTGAGGTAGGGGGAGGGGAATTGGGGTAGATTTGAAGATTTGGGGGGGATTTTGCAGGTGGAGGAGGGGAATTCGGGGATTTGGGGCAGGGGAGGTGAATTTGGGGGTTTGGGGATGATTTAGGGGTGGGGAGGGAAATTGGGAGGTTTGGGGGGATTTTGGGAGTGGGGGTGGAAAATTTGGGGGACTTGAGAATTTTCAGGGGTGGGGAAGAAAATTTAGGGGAGATTTGAGGATTTTGAGTGGGGTAGAAGAATTTGGGGAGATTTAGGAGATTTTGGGGTCTCCCAACCCAGAATTTTGGGGGTCCCCAACCTCTGACCCCCTCTTTTTTCCCTCCAGGTTCCCCTGTGACTGTCCTCCATTTTTGGGGTGCCCAGGAGGGTCTCAAGCCCCAAACCCCCGAAGCCCCCTCTCCCTCCATGGCTGCCCCTCCCTCCCCAACCTGTCATTGTCTTAGACGAGGATGAGCCCCCCCAAACCCCTCCCCAAAATTTGGGGGACTCCCAGAGACCCCTGGGCCGGAGAGGGAATCTCCCAAAATTGGGGGAGGGGTGGGACCTACAGGGAAGAGAACGAGCAGCTCTTCCAGGAGGTGAAGCAGGGGAGGGGGACTTCCCAAATTTTTTGGGGAGAGGACAAAATTTGGGGGGAGAGAGGAGAAATTACAGGAGGAGGGCTGGGGTGTGAGGGGAAATTAGGGGGAAGTCTGAATTAGGGGCGTGGTCAAAATGAAGGGTGGGGGGGCACCTCCCAAAATTGAGGGAGAAATTTGGGGGGGGTGGGGCCCAAAATTAGGGGGCAACTCCAGAACTGGGGGAGATTCCAAAATTTGGGGGGGACCCTGGAATTGAGGGGTGGGGCAAAATTAGTAGGAGACCCCAAAATTGGAGGGGGAGACCCCAAAACTAAGGGATAGAAAGACCACCCCAAGTGACGATTGCCTCTATATTTTTGTTGTATTGGCCATCTGTGTTCCCAGAGGAGCAGAGTCACAAAATGTCATAGTGCAGTCACTCCCATATGCCATGGGCCCCTTTGTGATATCAAGACCTATCCTCTCCATTCCAGAATGGTCGCTGGTGTCATGGTTTTGCTGGTTCTTAGAAACTAAGCAGGGATTTTTTCCTTTCCTCTGCCCGTTGTGTGGAGGGGTTGTTGAATGGGCAGTTAAGTAACACAAAAGAAGTGGCTGGTAAGACCACATTCCTAGTTAATGACCCTCAGAATCTTGTCTTTGGGGAAGGGTGAGGAGTTCCTTTTTACTTTTTTTCCTCTTGTCTCCTGGGAAATGGGGGAGAGGAGTTCAGGTGGCTGCTGAAGCTGGAACAAGGTCGGAGTAGAAGCTCGGAGTGGGTTTGTTCTCAGCCTGGCTGCCAGCTGTGGATTCTGCTTGGAACTGTTTTGGGAGGTTTTCCCTTTTTCCTTTCCCATTTGTTTCTTTCTTGGCAGCAGTTCTTGTGAACATCAAAGGGAGAGGGAAAAACTATATCGCACCATTTGGCCAGCAGAACAGAGTGAGTTTCTGTTGGGAAGGATTTTTTTTTTGTTGATGTCCTTTTTTTCTCTCTCCCCTTTCCCCAGTGGGGGGGGGGGGAAGGGGAGAGAGAGGAGGGAGAGAAAAAAAAATTGGTTTCTCCAATACACCCAGGAGGGTGTCTCCCCACATGGCAATGACCAGTGATCCAACAATGCCCTCTGCTGACCGGCACAAAGCACTGCAGGTTCTGCATTTCCAGTGATCCAACAGCTCCTCCTGTTGACTGTTGTTAGAATTGCACCAAAGGGTGAAAAATGAACTGTTTACCTTCTTTGTTTATTGGTTTGTTTTGAAGGGGATTATTTGTGGGTATAGGAGTATTGTTTGGGTGTTTTACTTGTTTTCTTTAGTTGTTCCTGCCAATACACATATATCTTTAAATAAAGGGCTGTTATTTTTCCTTTTTCCACACTTTTTTCCCCCTCAACTGGAGCCTCTTAATTTCGGATTTACAATTGCTTAGAGGGAGGAGTTTGGGTCTTCCTCGTAACTCATCCTCAGCAAAACACCTGTGTCTAATTTAAACTGAGACAGCTGGAAACCAGAGGACCAACACCTGTGAAGGAATGACACACAGGCCTCTGGCTTGATGGACAGAAATCACTTTATTGCTAATGTTTCAGGGGTTTTAAACCATTCACTTTCAACTGGGAGTGGTTAAGCAAATCAAGGCAGAACACAGCTGCAAGTAACACATCAACCATGCTCATAGACCGGCCAGCCACACAGACACCACACACACAGACCTTGGAGTTTCAAGTTACCCTTATTTGCACCCCCACACGGTAAATTGCAAACCGAGAGCTCAACTCCGTCCCTGCACAGTAAATCAAGGATTTAGACAAAACAATACAAGGTCATCTAGACATTTCCCAGGCCTTTGTTGCCTAAAAGGCTGTGGAGGAAAAAAGACTCCAGGCCAAATCAGGTAGGAGGTAAGACAAGGATACAAAAGGCTTTAATGAGCCCCCAGGCTTCCAGGAATACCACCACCACGTGCTCCCGAATACAGGTGTTTACAAGTTTTATAATGATTTTCATCCAATCCCCATCTGGCCACTGCCCAGGTTCTGCCCCCCCCACATGCCTTTTGGGAATTGAGTCTGGGGGTGTTTTGGGACCCCTTCTTCTTCATCTTCCTCAGAGCACATACTGTTCTTGGAGGCCTTCCAGAGCTCTAGGTCTGAAGGTTGTTGCGTCTATGGCTATATCTTCTTGTGCAGATTTTAGGGTGTTTTCTACAATTCTACCTTGAAAATGAGACTAAACAGGTTAATGGAATTTAAGGGAATTGATATGGGAATGGGTAACAGGGTTTGCTATGTGTATTTACTGTGTAAAAGGGTAAGGGATAATGTGCTGCTACTTTAAAATCTACATTTACTATGTAACTACTTCTAAAATCTACAAAATTAAAAAATCAAAACTCCAAGGTATCACCTTTCTGATTTTCTTCCTTCTTGTTCTCCCTCTGGCTTGCTAAACACACCTCCACAGTGCAGGTCCACCCATGTGCCATGGACCCTTTTGTGATGTCACAGACTATCCTCTCCATTCCAAGAATGATACCTGAAAACCAAAGAACAAATGCCCAAAAGCCCCCAAAGTGCAATCGAACCCATGTGCCATGGGCCCCTTTGTTATATCATGGCCTATCCTACTCCATTCCAGAAAGGTCCCTGGCAACCAAAGAACTAATGCCACATCCCCCCAGAATGCAGTTCCATGTCTGCTGTGGTACTCTTTGTGATGCCATGGCCTATCCTCTCCATTCTGGAATGGCCCCTGGAAACCAAAGAACACATGCCCTGGAGTGGCACAGTGCAGCCCCACCTGTGAGCCATGGGCCCCTTTCTGATATCATGGCCTATTCTCTCCATTCTTCAATGCTCCCCGACCACCAAAGAACCACTGCCTCACTACCCCAGAATGCCATCCCACCTGTCTTCCATATCCCAAGGGAATGGCAGCAGAAGATTTTGTGGAGACATCTGTTTTGTTCTGTTTGATAGATCCTGACTGACTATTGTGTGGATGGGATGGAACACATGCCATTGCAAATGTCATGCTCGGGGATGGTCTTGGTCTCACTTGGTTTGTCAGGGCAACACCTCCCCACAAACCCTGGCCGTGCCAGCATGTCCACATCCAGCCCTTCCACCAGGCCCAGACCCATCAGAATTGTATTCTGGATGCCTTGATCTGAAAGCATCTTTGTGACTCGCACATGTATTGACAATGTCTGATGGATAAATCCAGATCAAATCTATTCCCTGTATTGTACATGGAGACGTGAGCACCTCGAGTGAAGACATCTCCATCCCCCTGTGTCAAAAGGAACCTCTGTGTCCATAAACCACCTGATCCAACTCCGGGTGTGCTCTTCTCTGTGCCCACGCCGATGTTCCCCTGGATGCGCAGGTACACAGGGGCAGAGACCCTGCTGTGCTCACACGGCTCAGGCTATGGGGGTGTGCAATGATCAGGTGCTTCTGCTCCAGTGGAGAACAAACATGGATTTGTCTCCCTGACTACAACTCTGCCTTCCACAGTCCCTCCTGGAATGGGGTTGAGCTGCCCAGTGACAGCCCTGGAGATACAAAGGGGTGACTGGAGAGACATGAAGGGACTGTGGAGCTACGCGGCAGAGGGGGTAGAGAAAGGGGAGATTTCTGTGGCCTGAGCTAAGCTGAGACATCCACCAGACCCTCAAACCTTCATATTCATACTCTTCTACTTCCCCTCCTTTCTTTTCTTGGATTTTCTTTCCAAACCTAAATCCCAGTCAAAAGTAATTTTTAAGCCCTGGCTGGACCCAGAAAGGCCCATGCCATTGGAGTGTTAAAATACCATGTGAGGTCACAGGGTCACATCTGTTCCTGCATCAAAATTGTCATCAGTTGGTAGATATAGGTTTGCCTAATGTTAAAGTTTTAGAAAAAAAGGGCTTTGCATTTTCCCATGTGGGCTGGGTTTTGATGTTCCCCCATGAGCCCTGTGCAGCAGGTTTTTGTTAAAATTCCTGGAGACTGAGAGCTCCTCTTGGGGAACATTTCACCTGTCCCTTCTCCTTAGATGAGGCAAAACCATCACCTTTCTCTTTAGGGTGCTGTCGTAGCTTTACTTGTTCTAAAAAACCAAGCAGGGAATTTTTTTTCTCCCTCCCTTGCTGTAAAGGGAGGGAGAGGGAAGGGACCTGCCTAGTAATTGACAAAATTGACAAAAGAACTAACTGCAGGCCTGCATTCCAGACTGATGACTGTCAGTGGATGGGGGAAGGGGGGAGGGGGGGGGTGAGCTGTTTTACTCTCTCCTGGAGATACACCACTTGACTTTTGCCTTAACTCAGGTGGATGTGTGTGTTGGAGAGGCTCTGAGGTTGTTTTGGTTTTGGCCTGGTCATCTGTCTGCTTTCTGGCTCCAGTTTGCCTTCCTTTCCTGCCCCCTGTTCTGCCTCCAGCCCGGACCTGCTCAGACTTCATCGGAGACATTTGACCCATCTGAGAAGAAAACTTTTGGGGAAGATGATGCCCTTTCCCTCCTCTGCTCCCTTGTTTGGCAGCAGTTTGTGCTCATCGATGAAGACGGCAGAAGGTCCTGACCACAGCCAACTGAGGACGGTGTGAGTTTCGTGGGAGGAGCCTACCTTCTTTCCCGTTTTTCCCCTTCCCCTTCTTGATGTGTGTGTGGGAATCTCCATTGTCAGTCAGCAACTGCCCAACAGCTCCCCCTGCTGACCGTGGTTGGAATTGCGCCAAAAAGTGAAGAGTACTGGGCTGTTCCTTTTTTTTTGAGGGATACTTTTCGTACAGGATTATTTGGTTCTGTGCTGGTTTAAAGGCAAACCAGCAGGAGAAATTAACCAAACTCAAAAGAGATTATAAGTCAGAATTACAGTTTAATAAAAATAATAATAATGACCAGTCTTCGCGAGCGAAGATCCGGGGAAGGTCTTTACACCTTCCAGCCTGCGCGTTGGATTTTTTTTTAGGTGAGACACAGTGTGCACGGAACTGAACCCACCCTTTAATCCTAAGGTTCATCTGCCGGGGCCAAGCGAGCTTGGACGGTGGCAGCGAGGTACTCAGGACGTAGATGGATTGCCTTTTACAGGGCTAACGAGCTCCATCTGCCCGGGGAGTGTCCCTGACCGGGAATCGAACCCGGGCCTCGGCGGTGACAACGCCGCACCCTTAACCACTAGACCACCAGGGGCTCCCAATAAAAATAATACAATAAATACAATTATACAGATGAACAATTGGTTTTAACCCACAAAAACCCAGATGTATAACCCAGCACCCTGGGGCATGAACAGAATGGTGTTTGATAGCCCCCATGTTGAGCCCCATGTGGGCCCCCCTGAGTTCAAAAGTAAAAAGAGAGGAAGAACCTGTTGGTGCGAGTGGTGGTCGCAGTCTGGTCGAGAACAGTGGTTGCAGTCCGGTCAAGGTTCTGGTCCTCCTCTGGATCCCACAGATGGTACCAGAAGTCCCATGACCCCAAGATTATATACACTCATGTTCAGGCAGGAATGCCTAGCACCTCCCCCGGGGCAGGGAGTTCCACAATGGCTGATTGTGAGTTGTGGGTGTGAGGACAGGGACATCCTCCTATCTCACAGGCCTCTTAACACCCAACTTATAGCCTGAGGGGTCAGGTGTGCTCTGGGTAGCTGTTGCAAATGGTCTATTGTTAACAGTTTCAGGGAAATGACGTAGAGGATTTAAAATACAAAGTTTGGGTTTGTCAAGGTTCTGCTAGTTTCTAGGAATTTTTTTTCTTTCCCTTCCCTCCTGGTCATAGGAGCCATTAAGAGCTATCAGATAAGTACTTAGGTGAACAAAAGACCTCACTCCCCTACTAATGGCCCAGAACTTAGTCTCCTAGAAAACAGGGTAGATAAGGAACTGCACTTTTTTTCTTTCTCTCATCTCCTGGGCAGCGGGGGAGGAGGAATTTTGGTGGGCTGGGGGGTGGCTGGAACTCAGGTCAGGAGGAGAGGCTGGTGTGACGATGGGCTGGGGCTGGGGACTGCAGCACATGTAGTTGGAGGAGAAGCTTGCTGCTGTCTCTCTCTGCCCTGAGCCATTGCTAGTTGCAGTTTTTGCCTGAAGCAAATTCTGACCAGCTGAAGATCATGAGTTTTCTTCCATTGGGAGAACTTTCTGTTTTGTTGCTGGTTTTTTCCTTTCCCTCTCCCCCCCCCCCCTTCCTTTCCCAGTGTGGGAAGGCAAGGGGAACCGAGGGTTTTTTTGGTTTTTTCTCCGACATACCCTGGAGCATGTTGTCTTTCTTCCCCCCACCACATGATGGCAACCAGGGATCTCAAAGTGCCACCTGGTGGCAGGCACCGGACATTACAAGTTCTGCATCTCCATTGACCCGACAGCGCCCCCTGCTGGCTGTGGTTGGAATTGCACCAAAGGGTGCAATTGAACTGTTTACTTTTCCTTTTGCCTATTTATCGGTTTGTTTTTGAAGGGGATTACTTGTGAGTATAGGAGTATTGTTTGGTTGTTTTACTTGGGTTTTTTTGTGTTTCAGTTAATACATGCATACTTTTAATAAAGGGCTGTTATTTTTCCTTTTTCATAATTTGTTCTTTTCCTTCAATCGAAGTCTTTTAATTTTGGATTTATAATTGCTTAGAGAGAGAAGTTTGGGTCTTTTCTCCTAACTCACCCTCAACAAAAGACCCTTGTCTCATTTAAACTGGGACAGGGTTATACCCACACAGTGATGAACTGGTCCCGGCTGCTCTAACTAGGACAGGTTGTTTTTGTGTTCTTGCGTTGTTCTGCCAATACACATATATCCTTTAATTAAGGGCTGTTATTTTTGCTTTCTCCATACTTCCTCACTTGGAGCCTCTAAATTTTGGATTTACAGTTGCTTAGAGGGAGGAGTGTTGTTGTCAGGATGGTCAAAAGAATAAACACCAGGCACAGTATGATGATGATGATCAGAGTCTGCTTTATTGCTCAGTTCAGTTCTATTTATACACCTTCTGCTAGTAGAACTTTATATACCCTTCTATTAATAGCCCTCTATCCAAGGTCTATTTTTAGCCCTTACACACAATTGGACATTCACACCTTATTTACATTCTCCTCTCACTGGTCAGTTTTGGCATCTTCTCAAGTCTTTCACTACTCCTGTGAATTCTTCAGGGAAATGGCTTCAAAGTGTCTAAGTCAAAATCCTCCTCCTCTGTATCCTTCATCAGGGGGTCTGCGGACCCACCGCCTACCCCAACAATTCCGCCTTTTTGTATTTGTTCCAAAAAAATTTCCTGTGCCATCTTCTGCAGGGCCCTTTGCAGGAGAGACACAAGACATGGCAACATAAGTAACACAACTACAACAACAAACAACACAAACAACCCTGTTTTGACAAGAGACAAAAACCATGCTGATAGTCCCCATCCACTAAACAAATTATTTAACCAGTCCCAACCATCATCAGTCTGCAATTTTTTGATTCCTGCTTTTAATTTTCAAATACTAGCATGTATCGACTCACTATGATCAGACAAATTCATACAACACATCCCCTTAAAATCTTGACACCCATGTAAAGTATTTTTAAGTCCATACACATAGATGTCTACACAGCTTTTCTCACTCATACAGCTTTTTTCCAGTCACTAAATAGGTGACCACCTCAGTTGTTATAAGTTAGTATAAGAATTTAGACAACTCAATTCCAATTAAACATTGATAAATTTATTAAGCAAGCGATAATAAAGCAAAACAGCGCTGGGTGGCCTGGAGGGCAAGTGCCCTGCCTGAGACACACACCACCATGTAGTAAATGTCCCGTTTTTATACATTTTCAAGTCCCGGGTTTTGAATGCGATTGCTTTGAGGTTTGAGTTCGTGGCTCGTTGTTAAGTGGTCATCTGGCATTTGTCAGAGATGAAAGGTGCAGTTCTTATCAGTTGTAAATTTTACTGATACTGATACTTGTTTGTTTAGCAAGATGTCTGCAATTATTTTTACTGACACTTGCTTGATTAACAGGATGTCCATGAAACTTATCTCGTTGAATTATAACAAAAGTTCCTTATTCCCTCATACACATAAGATTTTATGAACAAAGTTAACCCTTCTATTACATCAGTCATCCTTCATTCACACATAGTTAGAATTTTTATTATACTTTTGCATTTTAATCACACATTTTAGATTTTTAGTAGTTTTTGGTCGTGTGTTTCTCAGTCTGTCATTTCTGGTAGTCATGTTGAACAACCGTACCTATTTTGAAGAGGAATTAATATAAGGAATATAAGGTTTAACAGACCTAAAAGAGATTCATTCTGATCCAGCACTTGTTTATGCACATGCATATTCTCCTCCCCCCTCTTTTTGTTTTGAAAATATGTTTGGTGTGTAAAATGCTCTCTTGACAATACCTTGTTCTATGAGTGAACTAGTTTTGTTTAGAATACCAAAAACTAAGGAACTCAAGGATATAATACTGGTAAGAAACTTCTGCATTTTTGCATCTTGTAGTAATTTGAGTTTTCTATGCAGCATAACAGAAACAATGTCATTTGAACTAAAAGAACACAAGAAAGTAATGTCTGAACAATTTAAATTCCCAAATGAAATGCACTTATTGTGTTTCATAGTTTAAGTTTCACTGTTATGACTATTATCTGCTATTGATGTTATTTCGTTTTGGGTGGTAACTTTTAGTCAAGTCAGAGTTAATAAGACAGTATTACATACAGATTATTCACCCAGTTACTAAGTAACAGTTTACATTTGAAAGGCTGTGCGGCTGGAGTGAAGCAGCTCTTGCCTGGTTACCAGGTAACCTTTTGTTCTTAGATATTATCTCTCTCCACACAAAGGTGGAACTTTCAGCCTAAAAAGGCTTTTTCTTCTCTTTTCCCCTGGTAAAAATTGCCTTTGCCGAATAAGATATCTTGAAATTAGGCATTGTAGTAAATTATTCTACACAAGAATCTATCCAGTAATTTTTTAAAGGTTTGTCTGCAAAATGCAGAAGGCTTTCAGGAGGCATGCAACCAGACACCATCTGTCCACCACGCCGGGAGCAGGGGGGGATGGGGGCAGCAGACCCAGCCCCGGCACCACCTCCGCTCCGCCCCGCTGTTCCGACGTGCTCCCCCGGTTGCTTTTGATCTTGTTTCCTGGAGCTAACCACATCCCCAATGTTTGTCCCTGGAAAGCAAACCTGGACCAACACTGCCCAGTAAAATGTTCTGCTTTATGACATCATGTGCAAACCACATTGGCAGACGAACTGGTGGCAGTAAAGGTGCTGTGGGGGGCGCCGCTTCCTGAAATGTCCAGTCTGCCCACAGTTAAAACATGTCCATTCAACTCTTGCAGCAGCAGCAAAGGTCCTAGGGAGCTCCTGCGTTTGAAAAGTTACAGACTCTGCTTTCGCACATGCTCCAATTATATTCACTAAGGTAGCACCTGCTGGGAGGCAACAAAACCCGTTTGCAATCCTCATTAGCATCATCTCAGGCTGCCTGTAGAAGCAGGGCGCCTCTCTTCACACTTGATAGCTATCACCACACTCTCACACAAACAAACTTTTGAGTCTTTGTTATGTTTTATGATTATAAAATGAGAAATTGGCACTCTTGTTTCTCACCCTTAGAGTAGCAATGTTTAACCCTGTGTTTCTTTGATCTTTGAATTACTGTATTTATGAGATTATAATCTGTAAAACAAACATATTTTTGCCTCTTGTTTAATTTAAAATTTAAAAACATACAAGTCCTTCATAAACATTGTGAAAGTTCAAAGATAATATAAACATTCCTTTAGGGGCTATGTTGCGGGCAGGCTTCCGCGGGATTCTATAGAGTGAATGGTTGTCATAGAGACCATGTTTAAATCGGCATTGTGTTGTTCAACTCTTCTCCTTTGTAGTGTGGAGGGGGCTCTTGGTTTCTGCCTCCCTGTGTTTTCTCACTAGCCCTCCAACTTACTTTGCCTCCCTGCTTCGGTTTGTCTTCAGCATCCATTGCGGATGGGGGGGGCAGCCTCAGTCCTGATCTCAGGCAGCCCCGGTCCCGGCGTGCTTCGGCTCCAGTTTGGCTCCCCAGAGCCACCCTGCACCGCTGGTGCCAGTCCTTGTTGTGCAGTCGCTGTCGCTTCGTGTTACCCCCCCGCGTTGTGCCGCTGCAAGCCCCGCACAGAGCCGCTGTTTCTTCGAACTTGGTGCCTCGAGCGACCATCATCATACTTAATGCCATGAGGCCGAAACAACGCATTCCAAGCAGCAACTATCCACTTCTCATCTGCACTCATACTTTGTCTCATTGTGCCGTAAAGTGGCTCACCTGCCCCAGGCATCACGAATACAGGTCTGGACCTTTCGCAGAGCCCTGCTGCTCTCTGTTTCACCGAGCTCCATCCTCACTGCACCTTGGTCTGTGGTTTTGAGACCTCTCCAAGCAAATGTTTCCTTCAGGAGAGCTAAAGCCAGGACAGTGGGGGGAACAGCAGAAATGCAACTCCTCCAGGAATGGTAGCCCCTACAGGATTTTCCAGCACATGCCCATAGATCCTCACAGAGGGGTGAGACAGACATCAAGGTTCAACGTGAATTCCCTGTTTTGGATAACTTAGGAGATGATTGCATCCCCTCTCCCTTACCCATAAGTTGGAGATGCTGCTGTCTGGGAGCAGGAGGTGCATGAGTGGGGGTTCAGCACAACTGAGTTGGTGCAGGTACAAGAAGCATTTGGACGATACTCCCGGGCATGTGGTGTGATTCTTGGGGATGGTTCAGTGAAGGACCAGGAATTGGACTCGATGATCCTTGTGAGTCCCTTCCAACTTGGAATATTCAGTGTGATTCTGTGAAGTTCAATAGGGTTGTGTCTGAGGAGAGAGCAGGGGTTGAGCAAAGCAGAGCAGGGCAACGGCAGCACAGCCCTTGAGCACTACCCCAACTGAGCTGAGCCCAAAGGGGAGCTGGGAGTGGGGTTGGTCCCACTCAGTTCACAAGAATGAGACAAGGGGACAAGCAGGGAATCCAGGGCAGGGAGAGCATCAGAGGGAACTGATGGGCATGGGCATGTCTCCAGGTTGGGCAGTCCCAGTGCCCAGTGGCCCCACCTCTTAAGGACAAGGGTTATGATGGGGGTGGACAACAAAAGGAGCAAGGTGAGGACACAGCGAAGGATCCATATCCAGAGGGGAATGGCTGACCCTGGAAGAAGGGTGGGTCACAATGAGGATAAAACATGTCCAGGAGGAAAGAATAGTGAAAAGGGTTCACAAGTTATCACTTGCGTCTGACAGGGAATATTGTCTTAGTCGAAGGGTTGTTGCCTATTAGAGAAATGTAGAGTTCATGATTCTTGGTGTCCTGTGCAGGGACCATCCCAGACACTGAGTTCCTCCCTCAGCTCCAATCTTGATCCTTTAGGTGAATGTGGAACCAGCCAGATCATGCAAATCTGCCCAACTGGGTGACATGGGCTCTTAGGAGAGACGAGACTGTGGAGGTATGCAGCAAGGCCGTGGAGCCTAGCAGCAAGGAAAAGAATGTAAATAAGAAGGGAACATCCAATCATATGTGAAGGCTGGTAATAATATATAGATAATAGAGCTAAGAATAGTTTTGGTATGTAAGATTCTACAGTCAGAGTGTGAGTGCAGTTGTGTGAGAACAAGATGTAATATACTGAATGAAGCAATAAAAAGCTGAATTTAGGTCATCATCATGAAGTGCCCAGTTTTTATTTTTATGGTCATCCTCTATATACTACAACAGGAGACCAGAGAAGGCATGATGGGGAGAGGAAGCAGTGAGCAGGATATGCCATTATAGCCAAGTGAGATCCCAGTTGATGAACCTCCTCATATCCTGGTGGTGGCAGCTGGGCAGCCTTGGCCCTGATGCCAAGGGTCACTGAGTGTGTGAGGAAGGAATCACCATTGGTAGCTGTACCTGCCTGGGAACTGGACCCACTGCCCGGGAGGAGAAAGGCACAGTCAAAGAACCTGCAGCTCCCCCAGGTATTGCACACACTGAGACACCGTGGGGACCCCAGATCCACCATCTGTCATCTATGGGGATCAAGAAATGAATGCCCTGCCCAGCTGTGGCTCTTGATTACATCTGGCACCACCACTCTCCCCATTCCATGATGCTGGGTCAGGAGGGGAGCAGGATGCTCTCCCGTGTCTGTGAGGAGTGTCCTCAGTGGCAAAGACTGGGCTGTACTGCCCACAGACCCCTACCATCCCAAATGCACGGGCACATGTCATAGTACAGGGAAGGGTCCCCTCCCTCACTTGGGGTCTGCAGGACCATGGAGTATTTTCTGCCCATGCCCCAGAGCCACTTCTCACTTCTGATGCTCAGGTCCCAGGGAACTGCGGGCAGAGTTCCTCACTCGGTTTGTCTTGTCCTTTTGCTGGTATCCATACGTGTATTCTCCGAGCTCTCCCTGTTCATGGACACGGGCACAGAGTCTCCTGCCCATGTCTCAGTACTACCTCTCACCTGTGACACTCAGACTCTGGGGAGCACTGAGGGCAGAGTTCCTCACTCAGTTGCTGTTGTCCTTGTGCTGATATCCACATGTATATCCCCACAGTCTCTGTCGTCATCGTCAAGTATAGGAGGTGGGTCTCTTGCCCCTCTTGAGCTCTCGAGCTCCTCACCTCAACCACATCCTTGCACAACACAATTCAGGTAGCAGGAGATTGCCAGTGAATTAGGCACCAAAACACAACCTCCTCTTTTGCATTGGAGTTGTTCACAAAAAGGACAGAGGTAAGAGGTCACCTGGAGAGATGGCACAGGGATGCTCCAGGACAGTGTTACTGTTGTCAAGGTTGAAAAATATCTCAGACTTCAGAAGGGAAGAGTTTCCTTTCCAGGGATTCACACACAGGGAACAAAGCCCTTATCCCTTCCCATATCCAGCCACACACAACTCCCATGACAGGACCTATCCCTGTACTCACCATCACCTGGGGAGTTGCAGATGTCCTGGACCATCACAGTGGAACCTGCTCCGTGGGGCACAAAGGGTTTCAGTCACAGGAACAGCGGCAGAGCTCAACCCCGTGTCCCTTCCACATTCCCATTACTGAATATATACTAGACAAGAATTTTCCCACCCATGTGGTTCCATCTTGCATCTCCTTTTTCCCCTGTTTGACACCATGCCAAGACCGTTTTTGTTGCGGTTTGTGGTTCCAGGTAGATGGCTCTGGCTGCCTAAAGCACATCAGCACCTGCCAGGTGTTACACTATGCCCTGAACCCATTGGGAAGTGTTGGAAATCACCCCCTTTTGTTCAGAGTTCCATGGCGGTTGGAGGAAGTAATCATCCTCCTGCCTTCCCCAAAGCAGCTCTGCCCATCATTGCTGCACGGTTGATCCACACAGTCTGTGTCCTGCCCTGTGCCCAGGATGGGTCCTGTCCTGCCCTGCTCAGTAGCACTCCAGTGCTCAGCCCCAAGGCAAAGTCAGCCCCCAACTCACCCAGTACCAGCAGCAGCAGCAGCAGCAGGAGGAGGAAGGCCAGGTGAGCAGGAGACAGCCTGGCCCATCCCAGCTGCCCCAGCAGTGTTTGAGCACTGCAGGAACAGCCTCTCCTGGAAGCGTCTGCTGTGGGCTGAGCTTTGCACAGCAGTTCAGGAGCTGCCTGGCCCGTGCCTTGCAGAGCAGCTGGGACTGGTCCTGCTGCAGGTCTGTGGCTGGCAGGACCTTTCCTCTAAGGAGGGGCTGTGGCGAGCAGGGGCCCTGCCTTAGCCCCCATTGAGGTTGCTGTGCCAGCAGAGGCCCTGCTTTCATTTGCAGACACTGCAAACCCAGAGCACGAGCTGTGTTTGCCTGTCCCTCTGGGGTAGAATCCTCCCTGCAAAGCCCTCCTTCTTCTTGACCCCACCCTGCTCTCATTGCTCTTCCCAGTTCTTCTGCAACACTGAGGCAAAGGATTCTCCAAGGGCCAACTGGTCATGGACACAAGTGGCTCCAGAGCTCTGGAGGTGGTAGACAAGGCCATGGGTGGCCATGTGGTTTTCTCTTCAATCTTGCTGTGGAGGGGATGATGAGGAGGAGACCGATATTGCAAGTCAAGAACTGACTGTGACACTGATTGGGGAAACAGAGTTTTGTGCTCTTTGAGCAATGGAAATTGTTTGCAGCTCAATGACCACTGCGCAGAGCTGGGACCCAGGCCACCAATCAGGACAAAGCTACTTCTTCTAACAGGACAGGCAAACCCGTAAGGATGACTTGAAACTGGGGGATGGAGGGATGAACTGGCAGTCAGGAAGTACTGACAGTACTCCATTGTGGAGAAACACCCAAGCCCTTTCAGGTCAGTCTGTGTGCTGAGGGGTTTCAGGGAAGGGCCTGTTCACTAATGCAGCCCCTGTGGGGAATAAAGAGGGTGAGGTAGAGACCTGTGTGTGGTTTCAGGGCTGTGATCTTTTTGGCACCAGGGGCAATGGGTCCTGTGACTGGAGTTTTGCAATGGAACCACACAGGTTTTTAGGTAACTCAGGCCTGGAAGGAGAGGAGTGAGACTTTCCGGTTTTGTGAGAGCTACTGGAGTCCATGGAACTCCCCTGGGGATGGGTGAGGAGTCAAAGCTGAGCTCATGGGCTAGGATTAAAGAGAGGAGAGCTCTAGGTGATATTAGAGTGGGAGTCTGCTCCAGGTCAGTGGGAGCCTCCTCCAGGCAGGAAGAACAAGGGGCTGAGGCTTCTACACAGACAGGAGCAGCTTCATGTTCACAGGACCTGGTCCTCCTGGGGCACTTCAACAGCTCCATTATCTGCAGGCGGGACAATCTGTCAGGGTATCTCCTTCTTCCAAGACACTGGAGTCAGACAAGTCTGGAATGTGAAACCCACTGAGAACAAGGACATTCCCTGGACATGATAATGCCATGTGCTCCAACCCATCCCCAGGAGCCACCAGGAGCTGTCTGTGTGGCCCAAGGAGGTGTATCCACAGATTCTGCAGCTGCCATTCCCTTGGATTCACCCCTCACACCTCTTTGCATTCCAAGATATATACAATGTTATTTCTTGTGGTCCCGAGTACTCAGACCTTGTGCTGACTTTCACCTGTGGGTCACATGTAAAATGCTGGTCAAGGGGTGACCCAAATTCTTTCCTTCATATTTACCTCAGACTACCATGTATGCAAGATTCTCTTCGAAGTGGTTGCAGATATCTGGGACTCACCATCACAGCACTGCCAAACACCTCTGATCACATCCCAGATGCAAATATTTTTGCTTTTCAAACACAAGTCCCAAGTGGTAAATCCCAAGCCCCAAATCCTAAGTCTCAAATCCTAAATCCCAAATCCCAAGACCCAAATCCCAAGTCCCTAGCCTCAAACCACAAACCTCAAGCTCCTAGGCTCAAACCACAGATCTCAAGCCCCTAGTCTCAAGCCACTGACCTCAAACCTCCCAGTTGGGGTTTGTATTGTGACTTGTGGCTTGAGTTCTGGATCATGGCATGTGGACACAACACAAGTCAGAAATTTCAAGTCCCAACACACCCTCCAAGCTTCCAGGTTGGGACTGGGGAGTTCTGACCTCTGACTTGTGGTGTGACCACATGCCACAATCCGAAACTCAAGTCCCAAATCCCAAATCCCTAGCCTCAGACTACAAACATCAAGCTACAAAACCTCAAGCTACAAACCACAAGCCTGAAGGTAGCCTGGGACGGTCGTCCATATTTTCTAACTTTTTTTTTCTTCTTTTTTTTTTTTTTCCCAGGTACCAGGCTGCCTTCAGGCTTGTGGTTTGTGGTTTGAGGTTTGTAGTCTGAGGCTAGGGACTTGGGATTTGGGATTTGGGATTTGGGACATGGGATTTGAGACATGGGACTTGGGTTGTGATTTGTGGCTTGAGTTTTGGATTGTGGCATGTGACCACAACACAAACCAGAGGTCGGAACTCCCAAGTCCCAACCTGGAGGCTTTGGGGGGTGTGTTGGGACTTGAAATTTTTGACTTCTGACTTGTGTTGTGCCTTGTGTTTTGGATTGTGGTTTGAGACTTCCGACTTCTGTGTTATGGCTTTAGGTTTGAGGTGTGCGGTTTGAGGTTTGGGACTTCGGGCTGCATTGGACTGGATTTTGGTCGGAGCATGGAACGGGGGAAAACCCGGACTGGATTTTTAAAAAAAAAAAAAAAAAAAAGAAGAAGGGTTGGACTTGATCTCAGAGGTCCTTTCCAACTCGGCTGATTCTATGATCATAGAGATTAAAATGGAGTTCAGTACTTCATGGAAAAAAAATAATTTCTTATATAGTTTGTTCAATTGAAGTGCCCTTCTCTTAATGCTATTAAAGAAGTATAATTATGTTGTTGACTACCTTTAATTAAAAAATCTATTAATTTAACTTTGCTGTGCTTTTTCTTCACTGGTACTTCTTGACAATGATAGTAGGGACCTTCTATAGGAAAAAAAGATAATTTCTCCTTACTTTCTTGGATTGTATATAAACTGCATTTGCAACATTTGATACTCTGGTCCCCAGAGGAAACAACCCTTCTTTCTGCCCTACAGCACTGAAATGGAGATTTAAAGTAAGCAACACAGATGTAAGACAGGATTTTTGTCTGACTGAAGTGGTGGAGGGTTTACCCAGGAAGGGAAGACCCAATCTGCTGCCCAGACTGGTAACTGCAAGGTTAGTTTGACAAAGGAGCAAATTGCTGTCTTGATACCATGCCAGCAGTGTGCTCTAACTGAAGTGTTACTCCAAACACTGGCAACCTGGAGACCTTGCTTGAAATCTCTTCTCACCTTAGAGAGCATTATCTACACTTAGTAATTCACACAGAGTCCAGTGGGGGCCTGAATCGACAGGTTGTATACGTTAAACCCACAGAGGTTGGACTTGAAGGAGCAGAGACCCTGTCCAGTAACATATGGTCTAAGGAGTCTGTTGTGGTTTTGACCCTGATCGGATTTTAAACACTTACTGAAAACTGTTTTTTCCCCCCTCCTCCCCCCTCTGCTCTTCTCAGAGGAAGGAAAAAAAAAATAGAGAATTCCTGAGTAGATATAAGAAGTGAGAGACTTGCTTACTTGCCAACAGACTCAAAGTGAATAGCACTTAAATTTATTGCTAACAAACTAAAAGCTAAATTTTTTGTTAACAAAATAAGAACTAAAGAGTAAAAGAATAAAACAGTCTTAAAACACAACACCTTCTCTCCACTTCCTCCAGGAAAGGGGGGGGAAAGTCACATCCAGCAGCTGCTTCTGCCTCTGTTAAAATCCATCTCTTAGATAGGAACTCTTCCCAATTCACTGTCCTGGGGAGTCACTTTTCCATCAGGCGCAAAGGTCTCTCTCTGTCTCTGCATTCTCTCTCTGAAATCTTTCCAGACAAGGAGAGCCATCTGCAGAAGGGATTACTATACATCAGCTTTACAGAAAAGCAATGAAGAACTGGAGTGAGTTATCAGTAGACTCACTTTCTGTAGCAAAGTGTCATAGTTCCGATTTTAGCAAGGAATTTTTCTTTCCCTTCCCCCTGCCGTGTGTGCTCTGTGTATAGGCCATCAGGTGAACAAAAGAATAGGCCTGATCCACTAATGGCCGAGAGATTAGTCTCTTTGACAACGAAGGGGGAGGAGTTGGGGGGGGGTAGTGTGTGGCTGGAAGGAGGTGGGGAGGAGAGGCTGGTGTGCCAGTGGACTCAGGACCTGCTGCAAGCTGCAGAGCTGCCTGGTTTCTTCTTTCTTCCTGTCAGAGGGGAGTTTGCTACTGCTCTCTTCTCAGTTGTTGCTGGTTGCAGGCCCTGCTTAAAGCGAATCCTAACCAGCTGAAGTTTGTGAGTTTTCTTCCATTGGGAGAACTTTCTCTTTTATTGTTGGGTTTTTTCTTCCCCCTTCCCCCCCCCTCCCCCCCCTTTTTCCAGTGTGGGAAGGGGAATCGAGGTTTTTTTTGTTTTTTCTCCGATATACCCTGGGGGATGTTGCTTTTTCCCCTTCCCCCAACCCATCTGGCGGCAACCAAA
>NW_026087971.1:0-23546 GCF_022539395.1 Myiozetetes cayanensis
AAACCACACCCTTTAACCACACCCAAACTAAACCACACCCTTTAGACACACCCCAACCTAAACCACACCCTTTAACCACACCCAAACTAAACCACACCCTTTACCACACCCAAACTAAACCACACCTTTAGACACACCCAAACTAAACCACACCCCTTTAGACACACCCAAACTAAACCACACCCCTTTAACCACACCCAAACTAAACCACACCCCTTTAGACACACCCAAACTAAACCACACCCTTTAACCACACACTAAACTAAACCACACCCCTTTGGACACACCCAAACTAAACCACACCCCTTTAGACCACACCCAAACTAAACCACACCCCTTTAGACCACACCCAAACTAAACCACACCCTTTAGACACACCCAAACTAAACCACACCCCTTTAACCACACCCAAACTAAACCACACCCTTTAGACACACCCAAACTAAACCACACCCTTTAACCACACCCAAACTAAACCACACCCCTTTAGACACCCCAAACTAAACCACACCCCTTTAACCACACCCAAACTAAACCACACCCCTTTAACCACACCCAAACTAAACCACACCCCTTTAGACACACCCAAACTAAACCACACCCCTTTAGACACACCCCAAACTAAATCACACCCCTTTAACCACACCCAAACTAAACCACACCCCTTTAACCACACCCAAACTAAACCACACCCCTTTAACCACACCCAAACTAAACCACACCCCTTTAGACACACCCCAAACTAAATCACACCCCTTTAACCACACCCAAACTAAACCACACCCCTTTAGACACACCCAAACTAAACCACACCCTTTAACCACACCCAAACTAAACCACACCCCTTTAACCACACCCAAACTAAACCACACCCCTTGAACCACACCCAAACTAAACCACACCCATTTAACCACACCCCAAACTAAACCACACCCCTTTAGACACACCCAAACTAAACCACACCCCTTTAGACACACCCAAACTAAACCACACCCCTTTAACCACACCCAAACTAAACCACACCCCTTTAACCACACCCAAACTAAACCACACCCCTTTAACCACACCCAAACTAAACCACACCCCTTTAATCACACCCAAACTAAACCACACCCCTTTAGACACACCCAAACTAAACCACACCCCTTTAGACACACCCAACCTAAACCACACCCTTGAACCACACCCAAACTAAACCACACCCCTTTAACCACACCCTAAACTAAACAACGCCCCTTTAGACACACCCAAACTAAACCACACCCCTTTAACCACACCCAAACTAAACCACACCCTTTAGACACACCCAAACTAAACCACACCCCTTTAGACACACCCAAACTAAACCACACCCCTTCAGCCACACCCAAACTAAACCACACCCCTTCAGCCACACCCAAACTAAACAACGCCCCTTTAGACACACCCAAACTAAACCACACCCTTTAGACCACACCCAAACTAAACCACACCCCTTAGACACACCCAAACTAAACCACACCCTTTAATACACCCAAACTAAACCACACCCCTTTAGACCACACCCAAACTAAACCACGCCCCTTTAATCACACCCAAATAAACCACGCCCCTTTAACTACACCCAAACTAAACCACACCCCTTGAACCACGCCCAAACTAAACCACGCCCCTTTAACCACACCCAAATAAACCACACCCCTTTAACCACACCCAAACTAAACCACACCCCTTTAACCACACCCAAACTAAACCACACCCCTTTAACCACACCCAAACTAAACCACGCCCCTTTAGACACACCCAAACTAAACCACACCCCTTTAACCACACCCAAACTAAACCACACCCCTTTAGACACACCCAAACTAAACCACACCCCTTTAGACACACCCAAACTAAACCACACCCCTTTAACCACACCCAAACTAAACCACACCCCTTGAACCACACCCCTTTAACCACACCCCTTTAGACACACCCAACCTAAACCACACCCCTTTAGACACACCCAAACTAAACCACACCCCTTTAACCACACCCAAACTAAACCACGCCCCTTTAGACACACCCAAACGAAACCACACCCCTTTAACTACACCCAAACTAAACCACACCCCTTTAACCACACCCAAACTAAACCACACCCCTTTAGACACACCCAAACTAAACCACGCCCCTTTAACCACACCCCAAACTAAACCACACCCCTTTAGACACACCCAAACTAAACCACACCCCTTTAGACACACCCCACCTAAACCACACCCCTTTAACCACACCCAAACTAAACCACACCCTTTTAACCACACCCAAACTAAACCACGCCCCTTTAACCAACCACAGCCCTTTAACCACACCCAAACTAAACCACACCCCTTTAGACACACCCAAACTAAACCACGCCCCTTTAACCACACCCAAACTAAACCACACCCCTTTAACCACACCCAAACTAAACCACACCCCTTTAACCACACCCAAACTAAACCACACCCCTTTATCCACACCCAAAATAAACCATGCCCCTTTAGACACACCCAACCGAAACCACGCCCCTTTAACCACACCCAAACTAAACCACACCCCTTTAACCACACCCAAACTAAACCACACCCCTTTAGACACACCCAAACTAAACCACACCCCTTTAACCACACCCAAACTAAACCACACCCCTTTAACCACACCCAACCCAAACCACGCCCCTTTAGACACACCCAAACTAAACCACACCCCTTTAGACACACCCAAACTAAACCACACCCATGTCCTGGAAGCCCCTCCCACCCCACCTGGAGCCACACCCACCCACCTGGAGCCACACCCACCCCACCTGGAGCCACACCCACCACCCAGAGCCACACCCACCTGGAGCCACACCCACCCCCAGAGCCACACCCACCCCATCTCGAGCCACACCCACCCACCTGGAGCCACACCCACCCACCTGGAGCCACACCCACCAACCTGAAGCCCCACCCACCCCATCTCGAGCCACACCCACCCACCTGGAGCCACACCCACCCAACCTGGAGCTCCTCTGACCCACCTGAGCCCCTCCCACCCACCTGGAGCCACACCCACCCACCTGGAGCCACACCCACCCACTGCATCCACACCCACTCTCCTGGAGCCACACCCACCCCACCTGGAGCTCCTCCCACCTCACCTGCAGCCACACCCACCCCACCTGGAGCCACACCCACCCCACCTGGAGCCACACCCACCCCCAGAGCCACACCCACCTGCAGGAGGGCGCTGTTGAGCTGCCTCTGGAGCAGGTCCCTCTCGTGGGCCAGGTCCCTGAGCCGCAGGTGAGCCCCTCCCACCCCACCTGGAGCTCCTCCCATCACACCTGGAGCCACACCCACCTCACCTGGAGCCACACCCACCCACCTGGAGCCACACCCACCCCACCTGGAGCTCCTCCCATCCATCTGCAGCCCCTCCCACCCCCCAGAGCCACACCCACCCCACCTGGAGCTCCTCCCACCCCACCTGGAGCCCCTCCCACCCCACCTGGGGCCACACCCACCTGTGGGAGGGCGCTGTTGAGCTGCCTCTGGAGCAGGTCCCTCTCGTGGGCCAGGTCCCTGAGCCTCAGGTGAGCCCCTCCCACCCCACCTGGAGCCCCTCCCACCACACCTGGAGCTCCTCCCACCCCACCTGGAATCACACCCACCCCACCTGGAGCCACACCCACCTGCGGGAGGGCGCTGTTGAGCGGCCTCTGGAGCAGGTCCCGCTCGTGGGCCAGGTCCCTGAGCCTCAGGTGAGCCCCTCCCACCCCACCTGGAGCTCCTCCCATCACACCTGGAGCTCCTCCCATCACACCTGGAGCCACACCCACACACCCACCTGTGGGAGGGCGCTGTTGAGCTGCCTCTGGAGCAGGTCCCTCTCGTGGGCCAGGTCCCTGAGCCTCAGGTGAGCCCCTCCCACCCCACCTGGAGTCACACCCACCACACCTGGAGCTCCTTACACCCCACCTGCAGCCACACCCACCCACCTGGAGCCACACCCACCCCACCTGGAGCCACACCCACCCCCCCAGAGCCACACCCACCTGGGGCAGGGCGCTGTTGAGCTGCCTCTGGAGCAGGTCCTGCTCGTGGGCCAGGTCCCTGAGCCTCAGGTGAGCTCCTCCCACCACACCTGGAGCTCCTCCCACCCCACCTGGAATCACACCCACCCCACCTGGGGCACACCCACACACCCACCTGTGGGAGGGCGCTGTTGAGCTGCCTCTGGTGCAGGTCCCGCTCGTGCGCCAGGTCCCTGAGCCTCAGGTGAGCCCCTCCCACCACACCTGGAGCTCCTCCCATCACACCTGGAGCCACACCCACCCCCCCAGAGCCCCACCCACCCCACCTGGAGCCACACCCACCCACCTGGAGCCACACCCACCCCACCTGCAGCCACACCCACCCACCTGGAGCCACACCCACTCACCTGGAGACACACCCACCCCACCTGCAGCCACACCCACCCACCTGGAGCCACACCCACTCACCTGGAGACACACCCACCCCACCTGGAGCCACACCCACCCCACCTGGAGGACCTCCCACCTCACCTGCAGCCACGCCCACCTCACCTGGAGCCACACCCACACACCTGGGGCCACACCCACCCACCTGGAGCCACACCTACCCCACCTGGAGCCACACCCACCCCCTGCAGCCACACCCACCCCCCCAGAGCCACACCCACCTGTGGGAGGGCGCTGTTGAGCTGCCTCTGGAGCAGGTCCCGCCGTGGGCCAGGTCCCTGAGCCTCAGGTGAGCCCCTCCCACCCATCTACAGCCACACCCACCCACCTGGAGCCACACCCACCCCCGAGCCACACCCACCACACCTGGAGCCACACCCACCCCCACCTGGAGCTCCTCCCACCCCCAGTGCCACACCCACTTGCGGCAGGGCGCTGTTGAGCTGCCTCTGGAGCAGGTCCCTCTCGTGGGCCAGGTCCCTGAGCCTCAGGTGAGCCCCTCCCACCACACCTGCAGCCCCTTCCACCTCACCTGGAGTCACACCCACCCCACCTGGAGCCACACCCACCTGTGGGAGGGCGCTGTTGAGCTGCCTCTGGAGCAGGTCCTCTCGTGGGCCAGGTCCCTGAGCCTCAGGTGAGCCCCTCCCACCACACCTGCAGCCCTTCCACCTCACCTGGAGTCACACCCACCCCACCTGGAGCCACACCCACCTGTGGAGGGGCGCTGTTGAGCTGCCTCTGGAGCAGGTCCCTCTCGTGGGCCAGGTCCCTGAGCCTCAGGTGAGCCCCTCCCACCACACCTGCAGCCCCTTCCACCTCACCTGGAGTCACACCCACCCCACCTGGAGCCACACCCACCTGTGGGAGGGCGCTGTTGAGCTGCCTCTGGAGCAGGTCCCTCTCGTGGGCCAGGTCCCTGAGCCTCAGGTGAGCCCCTCCCACCACACCTGGAGCTCCTCCCACCCACCTGGAGCTCCTTACACCCACCTGGAACCACACCCACCCACCTGGAGCCACACCCACCTGCGGGAGGGCGCTGTTGAGCTGCCTCTGGAGCAGGTCCCGCTCGTGGGCCAGGTCCCTGAGCCTCAGGTGAGCCCCTCCCACCCCACCTGGAGCTCCTCCCACCCCACCTGGAGCTCCTCCCATCACACCTGGAGCTCCTTACACCCCACCTGGAGCTCCTCCCATCACACCTGGAGCTCCTTACACCCCACCTGGAGCTCCTCCCATCACACCTGGAGCCACACCCACACACCCACCTGCGGGAGGGCGCTGTTGAGCTGCCTCTGGAGCAGGTCCCTCTCGTGGGCCAGGTCCCTGAGCCTCAGGTGAGCCCCTCCCACCCCACCTGGAGCTCCTCCCATCACACCTGGGGCCACACCCACACACCCACCTGTGGGAGGGCGCTGTTGAGCTGCCTCTGGAGCAGGTCCCTCTCGTGGGCCAGGTCCCTGAGCCTCAGGTGCGCCGTCGCCAGCCCCTCCTGGGTGTCCCGCAGGGTCTCGAGGAGCCGCTCGCGCTCCCGCAGCATCTGCACCATCAGCTGCTCCAGCCCCGGCTCCTCCGCAGCCCCCGAGCCCCGCCGGGGGTCCTCGCTGATGGTGGGCAGCACCTCGCACATCATCCTGGGTTGGGGGCACACCTGGGCACACCTGGGCACACCTGGGCACACCTGGAGACACCTGGGCACACCTGGGCACACCTGGGACACCTGGGACACAGGATATGGGGTCAGAACCAGCCCTAAATTCCCCCCAGGGGTCCTCGCTGATGGTGGGCAGCACCTCGCACATCATCCTGGATTAGGGGTACACCTGGGCACACCTGGGCACACCTGGGCACACCTGGGACACAGGACAGGGGGTCAGCACCATCAGCCCTGGGGGTTTGGGGGTCCCTAATCACCCCCGGGGGTCCTCACTGATGGTGGGCAGCACCTCGCACATCATCCTGGATTGGGGTCACACCTGGGCACACCTGGGCACACCTGGAGACACCTGGGCACACCTGGAGACACCTGGGCACACCTGGGACACAGGACAGGGGGTCAGCATCAGGAGCTGATACAGCCCTGACCCCCCCGGGGGTCCTCGCTGATGGTGGGCAGCACCTCGCACATCATCCTGGATTGCACACCTGGGCACACCTGGGCACACCTGGGCACACCTGGGCACACCTGGGGCACACCTGGGCACACCTGGGACACCTGGGACACAGGACAGGGGGTCAGCATCAGGAGCTGATACAACCCTGACCCCGCCGGGGGTCCTCGCTGATGGTGGGCAGCACCTCGCACATCATCCTGGGGGGGGGTCACACCTGGGCACACCTGGGCACACCTGGGCACACCTGGGCACACCTGGGACACCGGATATCAGAATCAGTCCTAAATCCCCCCCGGGGGTCCTCGCTGATGGTGGGCAGCACCTCGCACATCATCCTGGGTTGGGGGCACACCTGGGCACACCTGGGCACACCTGGGCACACCTGGAGACACCTGGGCACACCTGGGCACACCTGGGCACACCTGGGCACACCTGGAGACACCTGGGCACACCTGGGCACACCTGGGCACACCTGGAGACACCTGGGCACACCTAGAGACACCTGGGACACAGGATATGGGGTCAGAACCAGTCCTAAATCCCCCCCGGGGGTCCTCGCTGATGGTGGGCAGCACCTCGCACATCATTCTGGGGAACACCTGGGCACACCTGGGCACACCTGGGGCACACCTGGGCACACCTGGGGCACAGGACAGGGGGTCAGCATCAGGAGCTGCTACAGCTCTGAGGGTTTGGAGATCCCTAATTCCCCCCTGGGGGGTCCTCGCTGATGGTGGGCAGCACCTCGCACATCATCCTGGGTTGGGGGCACACCTGGGCACACCTGGGCACACCTGGGCACACCTGGGCACACCTGGGACACAGGACAGGGGGTCAGCACCATCAGCCCTGGGGGTTTGGGGGTCCCTAATCACCCCGGGGGTCCTCGCTGATGGTGGGCAGCACCTCGCACATCATCCTGGGTTGGGGGCACACCTGGGCACACCTGGGCACACCTGGGCACACCTGGGACACAGGACAGGGTAAAGGGTCAGCACCAGCCCTGACCCCCCCGGGGGTCCTCGCTGATGGTGGGCAGCACCTCGCACATCATCCTGGATTCACCTGCCTGCACCTGGGCACACCTGGGCACACCTGGAGACACCTGGGCACACCTGGGACACAGGACAGGGGGTCAGCATCAGGAGCTGATACAACCCTGACCTCCCCGGGGGTCCTCGCTGATGGTGGGCAGCACCTCGCACATCATCTTGGGGGGTCACCTGGGCACACCTGGGCACACCTGGGCACACCTGGGCACACCTGGGACACAGGATAGGGGGTCAGAACCAGCCCTAAATCCCCCCCCGGGGGTCCTCGCTGATGGTGGGCAGCACCTTGCACATCATCCTGGATTCACCTGGGCACACCTGGGCACACCTGGGCACACCTGGAGACACCTGGGCACACCTGGGCACACCTGGGCACACCTGGGACACAGGACATGGGGTCAGAACCAGCCCTAAATCCCCCCCGGGGGTCCTCGCTGATGGTGGGCAGCACCTTGCACATCATCCTGGGGGGTCACCTGGGCACACCTGGGACACCTGGGCACACCTGGGCACACCTAGAGACACCTGGGACACAGGACAGGGGGTCAGCATCAGGAGCTGATCCAGCTCTGAGGGTTTGGAGATCCCTAATTCCCCCCTGGGGGTCCTCGCTGATGGTGGGCAGCACCTCGCACATCATCCTGGGGGTCACCTGGAACACACCTGGGCACACCTGGGCACACCTGAAGACACCTGGGTGGAACGGGAGATGGGGTTGGTACAGGGAACACCAGGAGATGCAGCAACCCTGACCCCCCCGGGGGTCCTCACTGATGGTGGGCAGCACCTCGCACATCATCTTGGATTCACCTGCCCGCACCTGGGCACACCTGGGCACACCTGGGCACACCTGGGGCACAGGACAGGGTACAGGATCAGAACCAGCCCTGACCCCGCCAGGGGTCCTCACTGATGGTGGGCAGCACCTCGCACATCATCCTGGGGGGTCACCTGCCCGCACCTGGGCACACCTGGGCACACCTGGGCACACCTGGAGACACCTGGGACACAGGACAGGGGGTCAGCATCAGGAGCTGATACAACCCTGACCCCCCCGGGGGTCCTTGCTGATGGTGGGCAGCACCTCGCACATCATTCTGCAGCACACCTGGGCACACCTGGGCACACCTGGGCACACCTGGGCACACCTGGAGACACCTGGGCACACCTGGGACACTGGGCACACCTGGGACACAGGATATGGGTCAGAACCAGCCCTAAATCCCCGGGGGTCCTCTGATGGTGGGCAGCACTGCACGATCATCCTGGATTGGGCACACCTGGGCACACCTGGAGACACCTGGGCACACCTGGGACACAGGACAGGGGGTCAGCACCAGCCCTGACCCCGCCAGGGGTCCTCACTGATGGTGGGCAGCACCTCGCACATCATCCTGGGGGGTCACCTGCCCGCACCTGGGCACACCTGGGCACACCTGGGCACACCTGGGACACCTGGGACACAGGACAGGGGTCAGCATCAGGAGCTGATACAGCCCTGACCCTGGGGTCCTTGCTGATGGTGGGCAGCACCTCGCACATCATTCTGCAGCACACCTGGGCACACCTGGGCACACCTGGGCACACCTGGGCACACCTGGAGACACCTGGGCACACCTGGGCACACCTGGGCACACCTGGGACACAGGATATGGGGTCAGAACCAGCCCTAAATCCACCCTGGGGGTCCTCGCTGATGGTGGGCAGCACCTCGCACGTCATCCTGGATTGGGGTCACACCTGGGCACACCTGGGCACACCTGGGCACACCTGGGCACACCTGGGCACACCTGGGGCACAGAACAGGGGGTCAGCACCATCAGCCCTGGGGGTTTGGGGGTCCCTAATCACCCCCGGTGTCCTCACTGATGGTGGGCAGCACCTCGCACATCATCCTGGAGGTGGGGGTCACACCTGGGCACACCTGGGCACACCTGGGCACACCTGGGCACACCTGGGACACAGGACATGGGGTCAGAACCAGCCCTAAATCCCCCCCGGGGGTCCTCGCTGATGGTGGGCAGCACCTCGCACATCATCCTGGGGGCACACCTGGGAACACCTGGGCACACCTGGGCACACCTGGAGACACCTGGGTGGGACAGGGTAAAGGGTCAGCACCAGCCCTGACCCCCGGGGGTCCTCGCTGATGGTGGGCAGCACCTCCCTCATCATCCTGGGGGGGGGTCACACCTGGGCACACCTGGGCACACCTGGGCACACCTGGGCACACCTGGGACACAGGACAGGGGTCAGCATCAGGAGCTGCTCCAGCCCTGACCCCCCCAGGGGTCCTCGCTGATGGTGGGCAGCACCTCACACATCATCCTGGATTCACCTGCCTGCACCTGGGCACACCTGGGCACACCTGGGACACAGGATATGGGGTCAGCATCAGCCCTAAATCCACCCTGGGGGTCCTCGCTGATGGTGGGCAGCACCTCGCACATCATCCTGGGGGGTCACCTGGGCACACCTGGGCACACCTGGGCACACCTGGGCACACCTGGGCACACCTGGGCACACCTGGGACACAGGACAGGGGGTCAGAACCAGCCCTAAATCCCCCCTGGGGTCCTCGCTGATGGTGGGCAGCACCTCGCACATCATCCTGGATTCACCTGCCTGCACCCCCCCCTTAGGGGGACGAGGGTGGGACTGGGGGACCAGGGATGGGATGGGGGGGTCACCAGTGGGATGTGGATGCCGGGGATGGGACAGGGGGGCCAGGGATGAGGGGGTCACCAGTGGGATGGGGATGCCAAGGGTGGGACTGGGGGGGCCGGGGATGGGATGGGGGTGGTCTCGGGTGGGATGGGGATGCCAGAGGTGGGATTAGGGGGCCGAGGGTGGAATGAGGGGGCTGGGGATGGGATGAGGGGGTCACCAGTGGGATGAGGATGCCAGGGATGAGATGGGGGTCACCAGTGGGATGGGGATGCCAGGGATGAGATGGGGGTCACCAGTGGGATGGGGATGCCAGGAGTGGGATTAGGGGCCGAAGGTGGGATGAGGGGGCCAAAGGTGGGATAGGGGTCACCAGTCGGATGTGGATGCCAAGAGTGGGATGAGGGGGCCGGGGATGGGATGGGGGTCGCGGGTGGGATGGGGATGCTGAGGGTGGGATGGGGGTTCACGGGTGAGATCAGGGGGTCAGGGGTGGGATAGGGGATGCCAAGGGTGGGATTGGGGGACTGGGGATGGGATGGGGGTTCACCAGTGGGATGGGAATGCCAGAGGTGGGATGGGGGTCATGGGTGAGATGAGGGGGTCACAGGTGGGATGAGGGGGTCGTGGATGGGATGGAGGGGTCCGGGGATGGGATGGGAATGCCGAGGGGCAGTGGGATGTGGATACCAAGGGTGGGATGAGGGGCCAGGGATGGGATGAGGGGTCAGGGTGGGATGAGGATGCCAGGGTGGGATTGGGGGTTGCAGATGAGATGGGGGATCAGCAGTGGGATGTGGATGCCGAGGGTGGGATTGGGGGCCGGGGATGGGATGGGGGGTCGTGGGTGGGATGGGGATGCTGAGGGTGGGATGGGGTTCACGGGTGAGATCAGGGGTCAGGGGTGGATGGGGATGCCAAGGGTGGGATTGGGGGCCGGGGATGGGATGGGGTTCACCAGTGGGATGGGAATGCCAGAGGTGGGATGGGGGTCACGGGTGGGATCAGGGGTCACGGGTGGGTTGAGGGGGTCGTGGATGGGATGGAGGGGTCCGGGGTGGGATGGGAATGCCGAGGGGCAGTGGGATGTGGATACCAAGGGTGGGATGGGGGGTCACAGGTGAGATCAGGGGGTCAGGGGTGGGATGGGGATGCCGAGGTGGGATTGGGGGTCGTGGATGAGATGGGGGTCACCAGTGGGATGTGGATGCTGGGGATGGGATGGGATGGGGATGCCGGGAGTGGGATGAGGGGGCCAAGGGTAGGATGAGGGGGTCATGAATGGGACGAGGGGGCCAGGGATGGGATGGGATGGGGAGGTCACCAGTGGGGTGAGGATGCCACGGGTGGGATGAGGATGCTGAGGGTGGGATGGGGGGTTGCGGTGGGACAGGGGGTCGGGGGATGGGATGGGGGTCACGGGTGGGATGGGGATGCTGAGGGTGGGATAGGGGGTCAGGGGTGGATGAGGGGGTCAGGGGTGGGATGGGGATGCCGAGGGTGCGATTGGGGGACCGGGGATGGGATGAGGGGGCACCAGTGGGGTGAGGATGCCGGGATGGGATTGGGGGTCCGGGGATGAGATGAGGATGCCAGGGATGAGATAGGGGGGTCACCAGTGGGATGGGGATGCCGGGAGTGGGATTAGGGGGCTGAAGGTGGGATGAGGGGATGGGGGTGGATGAGGGGGTCACCAGTGGGGTGAGGATGCCAGGGGTGGGATGAGGATGCTGAGGGTGGGATTGAGGGTCGTGGATGGGATAAGGGGCTGTGGATGGGATGGGGATGCCAGGGGTGGGATGAGGGGGCTGAGGGTGGGATGAGGGGGTCATGAATGGGATGAGGGGGTCATGAATGGGATGAGGGGGCTCGGGATGGGATGAGGATGCCAAGGGTGAGATGAGGGGCTGAAGGTGGGATGAGGGGTTGGGGATGGGATGAGGGGGTCACCAGTGGATGGGGATGCCAAGGGTGGGATGAGGGGGTCACGGGTGGGATGAGGAGGCCGAGGGTGGGATTGGGGGTCAGGGGGTGGGATGAGGGGGCCGGGGGTGGGATGGGATGCTGAGGGTGGGATTGGGGGCCGAGGGTGGGATGAGGGGGCCATGAATGGGATGAGGGGGCCAGGGATGAGATGAGGGGGTCACAGGTGGGATGGGGATGCCGAGGGTGGGATTGGAGGGGCTGGGGATGAGATGAGGGGGTCACCAGTGGGATGAGGATGCCAAGGGTGGGACTGGGGGCCAGGGATGGGATGGGGGGTCGCAGGCGGGATGGGGATGCCGAGGGTGGGATGAGGGAGATGACGAATGGGATCAGGGGTCAGCGGGTGGGATGGGGATGCTGAGGGTGGGATTGAGAGGCCTGGGGATGGGATGAGGGGTTCACCAGCGGGATGGGGATGCCAGAGGGTGGGATTGGGGGTCACGGTGGGATCGGGGGGTCACGGGTGGGTTGAGGGGGTCGTGGATGGGATGGAGGGGTCTGGGATGGATGAATGGAGGGTGGATCAGGGGCCAGATGGATGGGGCACCAGTGGGATGTGGATGCCGAGAGTGGGATTGGGGGACCGGGATGAGATCAGGGGGTCTAGGGTGGGATGGGGATGCCAGGGTGGGATTGGGGGTCGTGGATGGGATGGGGGTCACCAGTGGGATGGGGATGCCGGGGATGGGATTGGGGATGCCGGGGATGGGATGGGGGCCAAGGGTAGGATGAGGGGGCCATGAATGGGACAGGGGGCCAGGGATGGGATGGGATGGGAGGTCACCAGCGGGGATGAGGATGCCACGAGGTGGGATGAGGATGCTGAGGGTGGGATGGGGGGTGCGGTGCGGGTGGGACCAGGGGGGTCTGAGGGGATGGGATGGGGATGTGAGGGTGGGATGGGGATGCTGAGGGATGGGATGAGGGGGTCAGGGGTGGGATGAGGAGGTCGATGGGGGTGGGATCAGGGGATGAGGTGCCGATGGTGCGATTGGGGGACCGGGGATGGGATGAGAGGGGTCACCAGTGGGATGGGGATGCCGAGGGTGGGATTGGGGGTCAGGGATGAGATGAGGATGCCAGGGATGGATAGGGGGTCACCAGTGGGATGGGATGCCGGGGATGGGAGTGGGGATGCTGAGGGTGGGATGAGGGGACTGAGGGTGGGATGAGGGGGTCATCAAGTGGGGTGAGGATGCCAGGGGTGGGATGAGGATGCTGAGGGTGGGATTGGAGGGTCGTGGATGGGATAGGGGCTGTGGATGGGATGGGGATGCCAGGGGTGGGATGAGGGGGCTGAGGGTGGGATAGGGGGTCATGAATGGACGAGGGGGTCATGAATGGGATGTGAGAGGCCGGGATGGGATGAGGGATGCCAAGGGTGGGATGGGGAGCTGAAGGTGGGATGAGGGGGTTGGGGATGGGATGAGGGGTCACCAGTGGGATGGGGATGCCAAGGAGTGGGATGAGGGGGTCACGGGTGGGATGAGGAGGCCGAGGGTGGGATTGGGGGTCGGGGGTGGGATGAGGGGCCGGGGGTGGGATGGGGATGCTGAGGGTGGGATTGGGGGGGCCGAGGGTGGGATGAGGGGTCATGGATGGGATGAGGGGCCAGGGGATGAGATGAGGGGGTCACAGGTGGGATGGGGATGCCGAGGGTGGGATTGGAGGAGGCTGGGGATGAGATGAGGGGTCACCAGTGGGATGAGGATGCCAAGGGTGGGACTGGGGGGCCAGGGATGGGATGGGGGTCACAGGCGGGGTGAGGATGCCAAGGGTGGGATGAGGGAGATGAGAATGGGATGGGGGGTCACCAGTGGGATGGGGATGCTGAGGGTGGGATGAGAGGCCTGGGGATGGGATGAGGGGGTCACCAGCGGGGTGAGGATGCTGAGGGTGGGATTGGGGGGTCACGGGTGGGATGGGGGTCACAGGTGGGTTGAGGGGGTCGTGGATGGAACGGAGGGGTCTGGGAATGGGATGGGAATGCCGAGGGTGGGATCAGGGGCCAGGGATGGGATGGGGGTCACCAGTGGGATGTGGATGCCGGGAGTGGGATTGGGGGACCGGGGATGGGATGGGGGTGGTCTCAGGTGGGATGGGGATGCCAGAGGTGGGATGGGGGTCACGGGTGGGATCAGGGGTCAGGGTGGGATGGGGATGCCAAGGGGTGGGATTGGGGGACTGGGGATGGGATGGGGGGTTCACCAGTGGGATGGGAATGCCAGAGGGTGGGATGGGGGTCACCAGTGGGATGGGAATGCCAGAGGTGGGATGGGGGTCACCAGTGGGATGTGGATGCCAAGGGTGGGATGAAGGGGTCAAGGGTGGGATCAGGGGTTCAGGGGTGGGATGTGGATGCCAGAGGTGGGATTGGAGGGACCGGGGATGGGATGAGGGGGTCACAGGTAGGATGAGGATGCCGGGGATGAGATGGGGGGTCACCAGTGGGATGAGGATCCCGATGGTGGGATTGGGAGGTCGCGGATGGGATGGGGGGTCACCAGTGGGATGGGGATGCCGAGGGTGGGACTGGGGGGCTGGGGATGGGATGGGGGTCACCAGTGGGATGGAGATGCTGGGGATGGGATGGGGATGCCGGGAGTGGGATTAGGGGGCCGAGGGTGGGATGAGGGGGTCAAGGGTGGGATCAGGGGGTCAGGGTGGGATGTGGATGCTGAGGATGGGATGAGGTGGTCGTGGATGAGATGGGGATACCAAGGGTGGGATGAGGATGCCGAGGGTGGGATGAGGGGGCCGGGGATGAAATTGGGGGTCTCGTGAATGGGACGAGGGGGTCGGGGATGGGATGTGGATGCCGAGGGTGGGATGGGGATGCTGGGAGTGGGATGGGGATGCCAAGGGTGGGATGGGGGCCAGGGTGGGATTGAGGGGGTCACAGGTGGGTTTGGGGGTCAGGGGTGGGATGTGGATGTCGAGGATGGGATGAGGGGCCGAGGTGAGATGAGGGGCCGGGGATGAGATTGGGGGCTCGTGGAATGGGACGAGGGGGCCGGGAGTGGGATGGGGATGCCGAGGGTGGGATTGGGGGGGGTCTCAGATGGGATGAGGATGCCAAGGGTGGGATGAAGGGGTCAAGGGTGGGATCAGGGGGTCAGAGGTGGGATGTGGATGCCGAGGATGGGATGGGGATGCTGGGGATGGGATGGAGGGGTCACCAGTGGGATGAGGATGCCGGGGGTGAGATGTGGATGCCGAGGGTGGGATGAGGGGGCCGGGGATGAGATTGGGGGGCTCGTGAATGGGATGAAGATGCCGGGGATGGGACGAGGATGCCGAGGATGAGATGGGGATGCCGGGGATAGGATGGGGATGGGATTAGGGGGGTGATGGATGAGATGGGGATAACGAAGGTGGGATGTGGATGCCAGGGATGGAATGAGGATCCCGATGTTGGGAAGGGGATGCCGAGAGTGGGACGAGGATGCCGTGGATGGGACGAGGATGCCGAGGATGAGGATGAGGATGCCGTGGATGAGGATGAGGATGCCGTGGATGGGATGAGGATGCCGTGGATGAGGATGCCGTGGATGAGGATGAGGATGCCGTGGATGGGATGAGGATGCCGTGGATGAGGATGAGGATGCCGTGGATGAGGATGAGGATGCCGTGGATGGGATGAGGATGCCGTGGATGAGGATGAGGATGCCGTGGATGGGATGAGGATGCCGTGGATGGGATGAGGATGCCGTGGATGGGATGAGGATGCCGTGGATGAGGATGAGGATGCCGTGGATGAGGATGAGGATGCCGTGGATGAGGATGAGGATGCCGTGGATGTGGCCGGGGGAAGATGATGTCGCGGGTAGGGGGCTCGGGGTGGGGTGGGCTCGGGCCCTGTTCCTACCTGTGCTCCGAGCGGCGCTGCGGCAGCTCCGGCGGAGGAGGCGGCCCGGCGGGGAGGGGGCCCCGCTGCCGATGGGGCGATGATGGGGGTGGGGTGTTGTGGGGGTCGTATCTGTCGCCCCCGCACCTGTTGAGACCCCCACGGCGCCCCGGGCCCGCCCGAGCCCCGCGGTCGCCGCCTCGGCCCCCTCCCCTCCCCACCAAAGTATCGACACCTCCCCCTCCCCCGCTTCTTCCTCCAAAAAAACGGCGCGGGCCCTTTAAGAGCGGCGTTGATTGACAGCCCGGTCGACCAATGGGAGCGCGCGAGAGCCCGGCCGAGCTCAAGCCCCGCCCCCGCGCCGGGTGGGAGGAGGGGCAGGGCCGAGGAAAGAGGAGCCAATGGGAAGCGGCGGGGGCGGGGCCAAGGTGGGGTGATGTCATCGGGCAGGGGCGGGGTCGGCGGCGCATGCGCGTCGCCATGGTGACGCCCATCCCTCCTCCCCGGTTGCCATGGAGATGAAGGACCATCCCCATCCTCGAGCGTTGCCGTGGAAACGGCTCCCCCCCATCTGTCTGCCATCATCATCATCATCATCATCATCATCATCATCATCAGGGTCGCCATGGAACCGCCCCCAGAGTTGCCATGGAAACCACAGCGTGGGGGGATGGGTGGAGGGGATCCCCCTGGAGATGGAACATCCCCCAGCCAACCCTGTTACCATGGAAACGGGATTCCCATCCATCTCCCTGGTTACCATGGAGATGGACCACCCCCACCCAACCCTGTTGCCATGGAAACAGGATTGTCCCCATCACCCCCTTGGGGTTGCCATGGAGATGGATCAGCCCCTCCCCCCCATCCACCTGTTATTTGTTGGCCATACGGCAGCCCCCTCCCCCAATTCCACATCTCCATGGAAATCAATCCTTTCCACTCATGTTGCCATGGAAACGGGATAACACACCCCACCCTGGTTACCATGGAAACGGGATAACACACCCCACCCTGGTTACCATGGAAACGGGATAACACACACCCTCCTGGTTACCATGGAGATGGGATAACCCACACCCTCCTGGTTACCATGGAAACGGGATAACCCACACCCCCCTGGTTACCATGGAGATGGGATAAGCCACACCCTCCTGGTTGCCATGGAGATGGGATAACCCACACCTCCTGGTTACCATGGAAACGGGATAACACACCCCCCTGGTTACCATGGAGATGGGATAACCCACACCCTCCTGGTTACCATGGAAACGGGATAACCCACCCCACCCTGGTTACCATGGAGATGGGATAACCCACACCCCCCTGGTTACCATGGAAACGGAGCCTTCCCAACCCTGTTCCCATGGAAATGGACCCTTCCCACCTGTTGCTGTTGCCATGGAAACGGGATTCCCATCCACCTCCCTGGTTACCATGGAGATGGACAACCCCCCCATCCAACCCTGTTGCCATGGAAACGGGATCATCCCCACCACCCCCTGGGGTTGCCATGGAGATGGATCACACAACCCCCCATCCACCTGTTGTTGTTGCCATGGAAACGGCCCCTCCCCTCCCCATTCCACGTCTCCATGGAAACCGATCCTTTCCCACCCATGTTGCCATGGAAACGGGATAACACACCCCCCTGGTTACCATGGAGATGGGATAACCCACACCACCCTGGTTACCATGGAAACGGGATAACACACCCCACCCTGGTTACCATGGAGATGGGATAACCCACACCCTCCTGGTTACCATGGAGATGGGATAACCCACACCCCCTGGTTACCATGGAAACGGAGCCTTCCCAACCCTGTTCCCATGGAAATGGACCATTCTTACCTTTGTTGCCATGGAAACGGGAGTCCCATCCATCTCTCTGGTTACCATGGAGATGGACAACCCCCATCCAACCCTGTTGCCATGGAAACAGGATTCCCATCCACCTCCCTGGTTACCATGGGGATAAACCACCCCCATCCAACCCTGTTGCCATGGAAACAGGATCCCCCTCCCTCCCCCATCCTGGTGCTGCCATGGAAACGGGATCATCCCCACCATCCACCTGTTGTTGTTGCCATGGAAACGGGATTCCCATCCACCTCCCTGGTTACCATGGGGATGGACCACCCCCATCCAAACCTGTTGCCATGGAAACGGGATCATCCCCATCACCCCCCTGGGGTTGCCATGGAGATGGATCAGCCCCTCCCCCCCCAATCCACCTGTTGTTGTTGCCATGGAAACGGCCCCTCCCCCTCGGTTGCCATGGAGACAGAGCCCGCCCCTCCCCATCACCATGGAAACCACAAAACCCCCAAATCCCCTCAAATCCCACAATCCCCAAAACTCTGCCCCCAAAGACGCCCCAGACCCCTCCCCAGGTCACGTGATCCCCCCCAGGTGACAGAGGTGACACAGGTGATGCTCGTGGGCCACGCCCACCTTTAAATAGGAGCCAATAAATACTGTACAATAAATTACCCGAATTTACACCGGGGGTCCTGGGGGTCCCAGAGAGTTTTGGGGGTCCCAGGGGGTTTTGGGGGTCCTGGGGGGTCTTAGGGGGTCCTGAAGGGTCCCAGGGGATTTTGGGGAATCCTGGGGGTCCCAGGGGTTTGGGGGTCCTGGGGGTGTCCCATGTGGTCCTGGGGGTCCCAGGGGGTTTGAGGGGTCCTGGGGGTCCTAGTGGGGTTTTGAGGGGGCCTGGGGCCAGGTGGTCCTGGGGTCCCACAGGGAGGTTCTGGGGGTCCTGGGGGGTCCCAGGGGGTTTTGGGGGTCCTGGGGTGTCCTGGTGGTCTGGGGTCCCAGGAGGGGTTGAGGTGTACTGGGGGTCCCAGAGGAGGTTTGGGAATTCTGGGGGGTCCCAGGGGTTTTGGGGGATCCTGGAGATGTCCTGGGGGTCCTGGGGGTTCCTAGGGGGGTTCTGGGGGATCCTGGGGGCTCCCAGGGGAGTTTTGGGGGTCCTGGAGATGTCCTTGGTGGTCCTGGGGGATGCCGGGGAGCTGAGGTGTCCTGGGGGTCCCAGGGAGGTTTGGGGGGGTCTGGGGGTCTCAGGTGGGTCCTGGGGGCTCCCAGGGGGTTTTAGGGGTCCCTGGGGAGTGCTGGGGGTCCCAAATGGTCCCAGGGGTGTCCCAGGGGGGGTTCTGGGGGATCCTGGGTGGTCCAAGAGCTGTCCCAGGGGCTCCCAGGGGGTTTTGAGGGGTCCTGGAGGGTCCCAGAGGGGTTTTGGGGGTCCTGGGGGTGTCCTGGTGGTCCTGGGGGTTCCAGGGGGTTTGAGGGGTCCTGGGTGGTCCTGAGGGGTCCCAGGGGAGTTTTGGGGAGTTCTGGGGGTCCTGGGGGTCCCAGGAGGAGTTTGAGGTGTCCTGGGGTCCCACAGGGGGTCCTGGGGATTCCTGGGGGTCCCAGGGAGGGTTTGGGGATCCTGGGTGGTCCCAGGAGGTTTTGAGGTGTCCTGGGGGTCCCAGGGGATTTTGGGGGTCCTGGGGGTCCCAGAGGGGCTTTAGGGGATCCGGGGGTCCAGTGGGAATTTTGGGGGTCCTGGGGATGTCCTGGGTGGTCCTGGGGGTCCCAGGGGATTCTGGGGGTCCTGGGGTCCTGGGGTCCCAGAGGCTCCCAGGGGGATTCTGGGGGGTCCTGGGGGTCCCAGGGGGTTTTGAGGTGTCCTGGGGTCCCAGGGGGTTTTGGGGATCCTGGGGGTCCCAGGGGGTTTGGGGGATCCTGGGGGTTCCCAGAGGGGCTTTGGGGGATCCTGGGGGTCCAGTGGGAGTTTTGGGGGTCCTGGGGATGTCCTGGGTGGTCCTGGGGGTCCCAGGGGCTCCCAGGGGGTTCTGGGGGTCGTGGGGGGTCCCAGGAGGAGTTTGAGGTGTCCTGGGGGTCCCACAGGGAGGTTTTGGGGGGTCCTGGGGGTCCCAGAGGAGTTTTGGGGTATCCTGGGGGTCCAGGAAAGGTTTGAGGGGTCCTGGGCAGTCCCAGGGAGATTTTGGGGGTCCTGGGGGTCCCAGGGGGTTTGGGGAGTCCCAGGGGGTGTTTTGAGGTGTCCTGGGGGGTCCCAGGGGAGTTTTGGGGGTCCTGGGGATCCCAGGGGCTTTGGAGGGTCCTGGGGGTCCCAGGGAGATTTTAGGGGGTCCTGGGGGGTCCCAGGGGGTTTGGGGAGTCCCAGGGGGTGTTTTGAGGTGTCCTGGGGGTCCCGGGGTTTCAGCCCCTCGATTCCAGTGACCTGTGGGGTGAGAATTGGGGAGGAGGGTCAGTGGGTTTGGGGATTTGGGGGAATTTGGGGGATTTGGGGGGAATTTGGGGGAATTTGGGGGTTTGGGGTGATTTGGGGGATTTTGGGGGTTTGGGGGGATTTGAGGGGATTTGGGGGAATTTGGGGGTTTGGGGGTGATTTGGGGGATTTTGGGGGATTTAGGGGATTTTGGGGGAATTTGGGGGTTTTAGGGTGATTTTGGGGATTTTGGGGGGATTTGGGGGGATTTTGGGGGGATTTTGGGGAATTTGAGGGGTTTGGGGTGATTTTGGTGGATTTTGAGGGGATTTGGGGGTGATTTTGGGGATTCTGGGGTATTTTGGGGAGTTGGGGAAGGGTGGGGGTGCAGGTTTGGGGTGACATTTGGGGGGTGGTGAAGAATTTGGGGTTCAGGACTTTGGCGGGGGGTCAAGATTTTGGGATCTCAGGGGTTTGGGATCTCAGGGGTTTGGGATGTGAAAGTTTTGGGGTCTCAGGGATTTTGGGATCTCAGGGGTTTGGGGTCTCAGGATTTTGGGGTCTCAGGGATTTGGGGACAGAGAGATTTTTGGGACTCAGGGATTTGGGATGTCGGGGATTTGGGATCTCAGGGGTTTGGGGCCTCAGGATTTTGGGATCTCAAGGATTTTGGGGCTCAGGGGTTTGGGATCTCAGGGGTTTGGGATGTGAAAGTTTTGGGGTCTCAGGGATTTGGGGGTCTCAGGGATTTGGGGACAGGGAGATCTTTGGGATCTCAGGGATTTGGGATCCCAGGATTTTGGGGTCTCAGGGATTTGGGGACAGGGAGATCTTTGGGATCTCAGGGATTTCAGGACTCAGGGATTTTGGGGTGTCAGGATTTGGGGTCTCACGAGTAGCTGTGGTGCTGGCACCGCCGGGTTTGGGACGGGGATTGTGGAGTCTCAGGGATTTTTGGAGTTCAGAGATTTTGGGAACAGGGAGATCTTTGGGACTCAGGGATTTTGGGACATGGGGATTTCAGGACTCAGGGATTTGGGGTTCAGGGATTTGGGGGTGCCAGGGTTTTGGGGTCTCACGAGTAGCTGTGGTGCTGGCGCCACCGGGTTTGGGATGGGGATTTTGGGATCTCAGGGATTTGGGAACAGGGAGATCTTTGGGACTCAGGGATTTGGGATCTCAGGGATTTGGGATCTCAGGGATTTGGGGTGTGAGGTTTTGGGGTCTCACGAGTAGCTGTGGTGCTGCCAGAGCCGGGTTTGGGACTGGGATTTTGGGTCTCAGGGATTTTGGGACATGGGGATTTCAGGACTCAGGGATTTCAGGACTCAGGGATTTGGGATCTGAGGGGTTTGGGGGTGTCAGGGTTTTGGGGTCTCACGAGTAGCTGTGGTGCTGGCACCGCCGGGTTTGGGATGGGGATTTTGGGATCTCAGGGATTTTGTGATCTCAGGGATTTTGGGGCTCAGGGATTTTGGGACATGGGGATTTCAGGGCTCAGGGATTTGGGGGTGCCAGGGATTTGGGGTCTCACGAGTAGCTGTGGTGCTGCCAGAGCCGGGTTTGGGATGGGGATTTTGGGATCTCAGGGATTTTGGGACAGGGAGATCTTTGGGACACAGGGATTTTGGGACATGGGGATTTCAGGACTCAGGGATTTGGGATCTGAGGGGTTTGGGGTGCCAGGGATTTGGGGTCTCACGAGTAGCTGTGGTGCTGCCAGAGCCGGGTTTGGGACGGGGATTTTGGGATCTCAGGGATTTTGGGATCTCAGGGATTTTGGGATGTCAGGGATTTTGGGACATGGGGATTTCAGGACACAGGGATTTCAGGGCTCAGGGTGTTTGGGGCTCAGGGATTTGGGGGTGTGAGGTTTTGGGGTCTCACGAGTAGCTGTGGTGCTGGCGCCGCCGGGTTTGGGACGGGGATTTTGGGATCTCAGGGATTTTGGGATCTCAGGGATTTCGGAACAGGGAGATCTTTGGGACTCGGGGATTTTGGGATGTGGGGATTTCAGGAGTCAGGGATTTTGGGGGACAGGTTTTTGGGATCTCAGGATTTGGGGTCTCACGAGTAGCTGTGGTGCTGGCGCCGCCGGTTTGGGATGGGGATTTTGGGATCTCAGGGATTTGGGAACAGGGAGATCTTTGGGACGTGGGGATTTCAAGACTCAGGGATTTTGGGGGACAGGCTTTTGGGATCTCAGGATTTGGGGTCTCACGAGTAGCTGTGGTGCTGGCGCCGCCGGGCCGTGCGGAGCTTCTCGAACCGCGCCTCCATCTCCTCCAGCACCCGCGGCGTGTAACGAACCACCAACTTCACCGAGCCCTGCGCCGCCTTCAGCAGCTCCACCGCCCGCTCGTGCTGCTCCCCCTCCACGCTCTGCACCCCAAAAACATCCCTGGGACCCCAAAAAACATCCACACCCGAAAAAACCCCATCGGAACACCCAAACCCCACCGGAACCCAAAACCCTTCCCGCCTTCAGCAGCTCCACCGCCCGCTCGTGCTGCTCCCCCTCCACGCTCTGCGCCCCAGAAATGAACCTGGCACCCCAAAAATCACCCACACCACGAAAAAACCCCATCCGGAACACCCAAACCCCACCCGGACCCCAAAACCCTGCACTGCCTTCAGCAGCTCCACCGCCCGCTCGTGCTGCTCCCCCTCCACGCTCTGCACCCCAAAAACATCCCTGGGACCCCAAAAATCATCCACACCCCAAAAAACCCCACCCAGACCCCAAAACCACCCAGACCCCAAAAACCCTGCCTGGAACAGCCAAACCCAACCAAATCCTTCCCTGCCTTCAGCAGCTCCAGCACAGTTTGTGCTGCTCCCCCTCCACGCTCTGCACCCCAAAAATGAACCTGGGACCCCAAAAAATACCCACACCCTGAAAAAACCCCACCCGGATCCAAAAGCCCACCCAGACCCCAAAAACCCCACCCAGACCCCAAAAACCTCACCCAGACCCCAAAAACCCTGCCTGGAACAGCCAAACCCACCCAAACCCTTCCCCTCCTTCAGCAGCTCCAGCACAGTTTGTGCTGCTCCCCACACGGTCCCCCAAATCCCCCAGATTCCCCTAAACATCCCCAAATCCCCTAAACCCTCCCAAATCCCCCCAAACACCCCCATAACCCCCCCAAACCTTCCCAACCCCCCAAATCCCCCTCAAGCCCCCTGTATCTCC
>NW_026087972.1:0-23654 GCF_022539395.1 Myiozetetes cayanensis
ATCCCCATGTCCCTTCAGTGCTGAATATAGTAAGGTCAACTCTCCAACCTAACCACCTGATTAGAGAGTTTATTCCCCAGTTTTCAGTGACAGTCTCTGGGGACCCAGATGAGACAAAGCAACGCCAGCACAGCAGACCAGAGGAACTGTTGGCCCTACAGCTGATACCAAAGGACTTTCACGGAGATCTTCCAATTCCCTGGTCTGGAGAGTTCTCCACACCTTCTTTTCTGGGAAAAAGAACAAGACATTAATTTAGGGTGCATGATTTTAAGATATTTTGCCTGTGCATAAGGCACACCAATGAGAAGGACTCTGTGAGGCTGAGAGGTTTCTGTCATGGTTTGTGGGTTTGGGTAAGATTGGGAGATATTTATGGGATGCCCATAAAACCTTGGCTTTGGGAAAGGATGGGGAAGGAGTTAAAAGGTGGTTTTGTCTGTGGTGTTAAACGTGGGAGAGGGTCTATCTTCACAAATCCCAAGAGAAGAGATGGCAGAAAGCTGCCCTGTAGGTTGTATTTGAAGGAAGAGGAAAAGAGACCGAGGGGAAGGGGTTTCTTTCCTGGAGGTCGTTCGCTTGCAGGAGCCCCACGCTGGAATTGTCAGTCTGACTGCCAAATTTGAATCTGGACAAAGATTCCTGCCAGACAGAAGGTGCCAGGACAGAAAGCTCTGGCTGCCCAAGGAATGCCCAGGGTGTCCCACCAACTGCACCTGAAACCCGAAGGTTACAGGCTTTCTTTCCTGGGGGAAAGGCCGTGACTGCACAAAGAGTCCCCTGGCAGATGGGTGGGGCTGCACTGTGGGGGTGTGGGGCGTTGGTTCTTTGGTTTCCAGGGGCTATTCCAGAATGGAGAGGATGGGCTGGGACATCATAAAGAGGCACATGGGTGGGGCTGCATTCTGACCTGGTGGGGTGTTGGTTCTTTGGTTGCCAAGGGCTATTCCGGAATGGAGAGGGTAGGCTGTGACATCACAAAAGGGCCTCAAGCACATGGGTTGGTTTAGTGGGTTGACCCTGGCTGGATTTCAAACACCCACTAAAAGCTGCTACCTTCCCCTCCCTCTGCAACTCCACAGAGGAAAGGAAAAAAACTGCTGAGGATTCCTGAGTAGAGATAAGGGTGGGGAGAAAGTCACTTCCTAATGGGCAAAGCAGACTCGAAGTAGGGACAGTTTTTAAATGTATTACTAATAGGATAAAAGCCAAAGAGTGAGAAATAAAACAGTCTGGAAAACACCCTTCCCCCACCCCTCCTTCCTTCTCACCTCTCCCTCCTCCCCCCAGCTGTGCAGGGGGACAGGCAATGGGGATTCCAGTCAGTTGTTGTTTCTGTCACTGCTCAGGGAGAGGAGTTGGATCCTTCCCTGCTCCCGTGGGGTCCCTCCCATGGGAGACAGTCCTGGATGGACCTCTCCAGTGAGTCCTTCTGTCCCTAAATCTGTTATCCCAGAGCTGTTCCTGTTGCTCCCGATGGGCTTGGCCTTGGCCAGCAGCAGCAAGTCCGTCCTGGAGCAGCTGGCATTGGCTCCACGGGGCAGGGGAAGCTTCTGGCAGCTTCCAACAGAAGCCACCCCTGGAGCCCCCCTGCTACCAAAACCCACCCACAGAAACCCACTACACCCAGTGACTTCCACTTGCCCCAGGATGGTCCCAGTTCCCATCAGTGTGATCCCAGTCACTCCCAGTTCATGCCAGTTGCCTCCAGCATGCACCCTGTCACTCCCAGTTACTCCCAGTTGCTTCCAGTATGATCCCAGTTGCTCCAGGTATGTTCCCACTTGGCTTCCAGCACGGCCCCACTGGCTCTCAGCTCCTCCCTACATAGTTCCAGTCACTCCCAGTTTGATCCTGGTCCCTTACAGTCACTCCCACTATGATCCCAGTATGGTGCTGATCACTTGCACTATGATCCCAGTCACTCCCAATCACTCCCAATAGGATCCCAGTTGCCCCCAAGGTGGTCCCAGTTGCTCCCAGCCCCAGCCCAGGATGGTTCCTTTCCCTCTCAGGGACTCCCAGTCTGAGTCCAGTATGACCCCAGGCTCTGTCAGGCACTGCCTGGACAATGCCATTCTCCCTCTGCATGATTCCAGTTCCTCCCAGTATGATCCCAGTATGAGTTCAGTCACCACTGGTGTGATCCCAGGAACTTCCAGACACTTCCAGTAGGAAGCCAGTTTGATCCCACTCATCCCCAGTATGGCTGCAGTCCCTCTCACACACTCCCAGTATTATTGCAGTCACTCCCAGTATGATCCCACTATGACCCCAGCAAGGGCCCAGGTGCTTCCAGTATGATCCCAGTTGCCCCAGTTCTGGTCCCGCTGGATCCAGTCCATGTCTGGGTCTATCCCGGTGTCCCCCCTGTCCCCCTACCCCAGTGTCACCCTCTTTTCTCTCCCCACAGAGCTCCTGAGCCGCCGGCGGCCGCAGCCCCTCCCCGTGGCCTCGGACCCAGCCGGGACCCCCCAGTCCATCCCCACCCGGAGTTTGGGGGGGTCGTGTGTGTCCCCCGGCCCTGTTTTTGTTCTCACATCAGCTGCCTGCTGCTCCCAGTGCTCCCAGTAAAGCTTCCCAGTACTCTGCAGTCCTGATTATTGGTGGGGAGTGGGGGAGCTCTGAAATCCTGGGCACGGAGGGAGGGGGGGGAGGGTTTGGGCACTCCCAGACTCCCAAATCCCGTGAACAGGGGGAGATTTGTTACCCTCGGTGGCTCAGAACCTCATTCCCACGTATCCAGGTCACCCCAAAGCCAAGTTACAGGAATCCGGGACCAATCAAAACCCACCCCGAACCCCCCAAACCGCAGGCAGAGTCATCCCCAGCAGCAGCCAGTGGGAGCGAGCGCTGCTTGAACGTCATCAGTTGCTGGGCAGACCAAGCTCAAACTGAACCTTCGCCGAGATCAGCCAATCGACTCGTTTCGGGGACACGTCGGAGTTCCGGGACACTAGATCCCCGTTTTTTGGTTCAGCTGAGCTCCGGGACCTTTGGATGCCCATTTTTGGGCGCCTCTGAGCTCCCACCTTCCCCGCACCCCACGGACCCTCAGAACTCCCCACCCCGGGGGCTGCAGCGCCTCAAACGACCTTCAGCCAATCAAAGCGCGTTGGCCCATCCTGCGACCAATCAGAGTCCCTCTTTCTGATGACTCATCAGTTGCCGGGATAACGCGACGTTAAACGAGCCCCCAACTTTACCTTAAACCAATCAGAGCGCGTCCAAAACACCCCAAAACGGCCCCGCCCGGCTGGTTTTGGGGTGTCAGCACCTGCCCGGCGCTGGGGATGGAGCGTATGCGGGGAGCTGGGGCCGTACTGGTGGTACTGGTGGTGCTGGGAGCCCCCCCGGCTGCAGGCGAGGAGCTCTCGGGTGAGCGGAGGGGGCGGGAAGGGACGAAAGGGGGGATAAAAGAGGGGATGGGAGCCACAAAAGTGAGTGCGAGGGGGGTTGGAACCCCCGGAATTAGTAGGAGGAGAGTGGGAGCCCCAAACTTAGAAAGGTGGGGGTCTGGGGATTGGGAGGAGGGTGGGAGAGGGGGAAAAGGGGGTGGGAGAGCAGGAAGAGGGGTACTGTTATAAATTGTGACCACAAATGATCAGAGTACCAATTAAAATTTATTTATTGCTTAGAGATAGCAAGCGGAATATGAGCAAATGCAGCGCTGGGCGAACAGGGGGGGTCTCCGCCCCACCAACTGCCGCGCTAAAACATTGAAAAAGTCCCTTTTTATGGTTTCTTAATTCCGTTTTCTTGACGTAGTGGTAATACTCTTGCGCATGCTTGGGCTGTTACTAAGGGGTCTTTTCTGCCTTCTGGTGGTCGTCGAGGCTGAAGTAAGACGTCTTCCTCGTGTGTCCCTTGTTTGCCCTTTTTGTTCTGGATAGCAATTGCCTCCTTATATGGATCGTCCTTGTAACTTTAAGAACCTTTGGCAATCTTGTCTCTTACATAACTATTACATAGTCTCTTGAGGTTTATTGTACATTTTAGCTTAGTATTTTTAGCAAAAGATGCATCCTGTTTGATAAACTATATTTCCCACCTTAATTTATTACAATCCCCCCTTTTTCTTTTTATACTTGAAATTTGTTTATCAAACTTCAGTACTTGACTCTTCCTGAAAACAAGCAAACTTCTTCTCACATTTGTCACAATGATTGTAACAAGCACAATGTAACACATCACAGTTACAATAATCATCATCAAAGCGATTCATTGGTACATAATCATCATCAGGGTTGCTCATTGGTACATAAGTATCATCGGGGTTATTTATTGGTACAGTATTATACTTGGAAGCAAGTATGAATAGTTTTGCAGTTTCAAAGTGTTCTTTCACAAAGTGTAAGATATACTTTTAATATATGGTCCAAACATCAATCTTAATATAATCATGATAACTGGTCCTGCTAAAGTTGAAAGTAAAGTAGTTAGCCATGGTGATGTACTAAACCAGTGTTCGTACCATGAGCGGCTGGTTTCTCTATCCTTTTTCCTTTGTTTTCACATCCCCAATATTTACAGTAGAAATGTTAGGTTACACAAGTAGGTATGAAAGGCAGGGTTGCCGGACCCAGTAAGAGTAGCAAGTACTTTTTGATCTTCCCATCTAATTAAACTTCATTTGAATGGTTCATGTGGGGTTTTTTGTATATGTCGGAATTACAGAAAGCATTAGGACTAGAGTTGAAATGTAAAGAGTGCCTGTATAAAGGGTGTCTGGTTTTGTTAAATCAAAGGTTTTATTCATGCCAGCTTGTTTACCTTCACCAGTCCTGGGGTAACTCAGCCATTGCAGCTTGGGTGTCCCACAACTTAGGCTCTTTCCTTTTTCGGGTCTTCTTCCTCTGCCTCGCCCGTCGGCCCGGTTGCTTCGAGTCACGGGGTGTTCCATCTTCTCAGCAGCAGGAGTCCCTGATAGGAATATGCCTCTTATATTTAGTGAGACGTGCTGTATAAGCAGGCCACGAGGTGGCTTTTACCATAAACCCATTACACCGCAAGGCTTTTATTTCCCTTCGGCACTGGACTTTGATTATGTCTACTACAAAAGGAGCTGGTTCATTTGGGTGATAACAAAAATATTGAGGGTTGATTCCGAATGTAAAGTAATTCCACCACTCAGGGGATCTCCATGGAACCCCTCTTTCTATTAAGTGATGTAATGCCCAAATAGTAAAACTCCGTTCGAATCGATAGCACTGGGTACAGACTCCTCTAGGAGGATATCCGTACCTACAATGTTTCTACCACTTTTCTTGGCACTTTTTACATTTAAAACAGACAAAAGGGTAACACTCACAACCTGGGGTATTACACTTTATACGTACATCCAGATTATACACTTCTCCTGGATTTCCTAAATTTATGTATCTCCTATATGTGATGTTGGGGCTAATATAGTTTAACAAACTCCTTTTCTACACTTTACAACTTTCCATAAATAATATATAAACAAGGATACAGCAAATGCAAAAATTAATCCCAATAAACACTTAATTCCAAAGGGTATGACATCAAATGAATTTTTCAATATCTCTGTCATAACTTATCTTCTCAGAACCAACTTAGTGTCTCCAGGAATGCTGATTATTTTCCAATGTGGGGATTCACTAGTCCTTTAATATGACTGGCATGTGTCCATCTGCAGTTTTTCTTTATATGCCCCCTCTTCCCACCATAAAAACAACTTCCCTGTTCCCACCTAGTCACTTCTTCCACTTTACCCTTTTCTGAAACTCTTCGGTCTCTGTGCACCCTCTTGCGGTCTTCTCTCACTGCTGCCACTATCATTTTTACTTGTCTCATCCTCCCTTCTCACGTACACTTTTTGAGTCTCCCTCAACAATTCATCCAGTCTTCTGTCCTGCCAATCTTCTAACTTTTCAATTTTCCTTCTAATGTCTTCCCACGATTTTGCCACAAACTGTGTTTTAAGTAACGCTTGTCCAAATGGATTGTCGGGATTAAAGCCTGAATACAGCTGGAGAGTCTTTCTTAATCTTTCCAGCCATTCTGTTGGACTTTCATACTTCTTTTGCATTTCATTAAAGGTTTTATTAATATTTTGCCCACGAGGCACAGCCTCTCTAATACCCTGAATCACTATTGTTCTAAGATCCTGCATATGAGTCCTGTGGACAGGGTCTTGATTATTCCAATTGGGTTTCTGGAGTGGCCATTTTATGTCTGCCTGAGGTCCCTGGGCATGTTGTGTATCCCAAAGTCTCATCCCAGCCCGTCTGATCATATCTCGTTCTTCAGTGGTAAATAATTGGCCCAGGATGGATTGCATCTCATCCCAAGTATAAATGCTGGGTCCTAAGAATTGGTCTAACCTTTCAGCAACTCCAAGGGGGTCTTCAATCAAATTCCCCATCTCAGTTCTTTTAAATTCTCTCAAGTCTGCAGAGTTCAGGGGTACTGATATATATCCAATAGTAGGTTGAGCTCCCCCCATGGGCATTTCCCTTAAAGGATACATATGGGCAGTTCCCCTCTGACTCCTAGTTCTTCGTCTAGGAGGAGAATCGGGCTCCACATTTAGTGTGGGGGGGTAGGTGCTCTAGGGGCTACTGGGGCAGGTACCGGTGGTGGAGCATATGGTGGGGGAGTCAGGAGAGTGTCATCTAACTCCTCTTTCTTTTTTTGTTCGCTTTTCCTTAAGTTCACTTACTGCATAAAGTGTAGATACGGCTTGTGGTTTTTCCAGCCAAACTTCTGCATACTGACTTTCTTCTGGGTTAAGAGGCGTCTTATTATTGACCCAAAGATTTAACTGTTGCCTCACCCAGTCCTCTTCTGACCCATATACCGGCCAGAAGACATTCTGTGAGATTTTCTTCCCTCCCCATATCTTAGTACAATATAATATCATCTTTTGTTTATCTTTCCCTACTGTCCCGGGGAAATGTTTCTAATTGTCTAAGATATAAGCTAGAGGGGTATTCTTAGGTACAGAGGGTACCCGTCCCATGGGAGTCGAAGGCTTGCTACCCTTCGCTCCCATCTTCTGGAATATCCACAATCACACATGCACTCGCTCCCCTTATTCCTGGCCCAGTCCCTCGCGGGAAATGGGAACCGCAGTACTAAAGGGTCCGCACTCGCTTGACTCAGTATATCGAGCCTCTCAATCGTTATATTCCAGGAAAACCAACCCCGCCTGGACGGAAATCCCCGCAAACTAAAGCGCAGTATACTCACGAGTTCCACGTCTTCGTCCGGACTCCTGTGCACAGAATATTATGGGGTTAAACCGGTTCTGTCTTTGCTCAATATTCCGAATTTGGGTTCGTCGGTAAGGCTGCAGTAAGCCGTCGGTCTCAAACGGGGCCGCGAACAAGCGTGGGGTGCCTCCCCGAAGAGCCGCAGCCACCGCTCCTTATCCGAGTCACGGCACCAAACTGTTATAAATTGTGACCACAAATGATCAGAGTACCAATTAAAATTTATTTATTGCTTAGAGATAGCAAGCGGAATATGAGCAAATGCAGCGCTGGGCGAACAGGGGGGGTCTCCGCCCCACCAACTGCCGCGCTAAAACATTGAAAAAGTCCCTTTTTATGGTTTCTTAGTTCCGTTTTCTTGACATAGTGGTAGTACTCTTGCGCATGCTTGGGCTGTTACTAAGGGGTCTTTTCTGCCTTCTGGTGGTCGTCGAGGCTGAAGTAAGACGTCTTCCTCGTGTGTCCCTTGTTTGCCCTTTTTGTTCTGGATAGCAATTGCCTCCTTATATGGATCGTCCTTGTAACTTTAAGAACCTTTGGCAATCTTGTCTCTTACATAACTATTACATAGACTCTTGAGGTTTATTGTACATTTTAGCTTAGTATTTTTAGCAAAAGATGCATCCTGTTTGATAAACTATATTTCCCACCTTAATTTATTACAGGTACCATGGGGGTCCCTCGCTTTACCCCATCACTGGAGCCCTGAAGCGGTTCCCTGGGGCTCTGGAGGGGTTGTATCCGCACTGAGGGAGTTCCCAACCCCCCTGTCCATCCCCGGGGGGCTTATGGGGGGGTTTCCCCCCCAGCCAAGAGTTGGTGCTGCGGCAGCCGTGGGGCAGAGGGGGATGGGAAAGGGGGATCCGGAGTCTTCTGAGCTTCCGACCTGCTGTGGGGGGCTGGGGGCTGGAGGGGGGTAACAGGAGGCACCCCCTGACCCGTGTCCTGCACACACAGGGGTGTTCCAGGAGATGTTTAAATTCGAGTGTCACTTCATCAACGGCACCGAGCGGGTGAGGTTGGTGGTGAGGAACATCTACAACCGGCAGCAGTACGCCCACTTCGACAGTGATGTGGGGGTCTATGTGGGGGACACCCCGGATGGGGAGAAGGCGGCCAGGTACTGGAACAGCATACAGGAAAGGCTGGAATACCTGCAGGCTGCGGTGGACACGTTCTGCCGGCACAACTACAAGGTGTTCACCCTGTTCCTTGTGAACCGCAGAGGTGAGCGCAAGGCAGAGTGGGTCCCCTCGGGAATTCCCCTGCCCCGGGAATTCCTCTGGAGCCCCTCAAACCCTCCCTTGGAATCACCTCTGACCCCTCAGCCCTCCCTGTGCCCATCCCCGTGGCCTTGTGCCCCCTCCCAGTGCCCCCTAATCCATCCCAGTCTCTCCCAGTTTTTCCCATTCCATTCCGATCCATCCCAGTTTTTCCCAGTGTCCCCCAGTCCATCCCAGTCTCTCCCCGTGCTCCCCCGCGTCTCCGCCCCGCTAGGGCCACGGCTCTCCCTCCCCTCAGCCAATCAAAGTGCGTCTCTCTAATGACTCATCAGTTGCCGGGCAGACCCGCAGCGCAGAGTTCCCTCTTCTAGACTCAGCCTATCTGTCCCTCTCGGGTCCTTCCCAGTCCTTCCCAGTCATTGCCAGTCTCTCTCATTCCATTCCCAGTCACTCCCACTCATTCTCAGTCCCTCCCAGTCATTCCCACACCCTCTCAATCCATTCCCAGTCTTTCTCAGTTCACTCCCACACCTCCCAACTCTCTTCCCAGTGCCCTCCCAGCTCATCCCCTTCTACCCTAGTCTATTCCCAGTCCCTCCCACTGCCATCCCAGTCCCTCCTAGTGCCACCCAAACCCCTACCAATGTCCTACAAGCCCTCTCTCCTCTCTCCCAGTGCCCCCCAGCTCAGCCTAGTGTCTCCCCTTCTTGCCCAGTGCCCCCCAGCTCAGCACAGTCTCTCCCGTCTCTCTCCCAGTGCCCCCCAGCGTGTCCATCTCGCTGGTGCCGTCGAGCTCCCAGCCCGGCCCCGGCCGCCTGCTCTGCTCCGTGATGGATTTCTACCCTGCCCGGTGCAGGTGAGGTGGTTCCAGGATGGGCAGGAGCTGCCGGAGCACGTGGTGGCCACCGACGTGGTCCCCAACGGGGACTGGACCTACCAGGTGCTGGTGATACTGGAAATCCCCCCCCGGCGCGGGGTCACCTACACCTGCCAGGTGGAGCACGTCAGCCTGGAGCACCCCCTCAGCCGGCACTGGGGTACGGCCCGGCCCCCCCAGCATGGGGGGACACTGGCAGGGGGGTCTGGGGGAGCACTGGGGACACTGGGAGGCACCTTGGGGGGTGATGGAGAGGCTGAGGAGGAGGTTGGGGGGTCCTGGGAGGGCTGATTGGGGCTGTGGGGAGTCCTGGGGGAGATTGGGAGGGAGTTTGGGTGAGCCTGGGAGGGATGGGAGGGAGGTTTGGGGGGTCTTGGGGTGACTGGGAGTGGGTTGGGGAAGTGCTAGGTGGGCTGGGAATAGACTGGGAGGGGTTCAGGGGTGTCCTGGGGGTGATGGGAGGGGGGTGGAGGGTCCTAAATGGGATGGGAGGGGTTTTGTGGGATCCCCGAGGGGCTGGAAAGAAACAGGCAGGAGGTTTCAGGGAGTGCTGGGTGGGACTGGGGGAGACCAGGACAGGGTTTTCAGGGGGTCTTGGGTGGTCTCTGGGAGGTTTTGTGGGTCCTGACCCCCCCCGGCTCCCCCCCAGAGATGCCACAGGACACCGTCTGCAGCAAGATCCTGGTGGGGGTTGGGGGCTTCGTGTTGGGTTTCGTCTTCCTGACACTGGGGCTCGGCTTCTACCTGCGGGAGAAGGTAAAGGGGGGTCCCCAGGGATTGTGTCCCTCCTTCCCCAGAGCGTGTGTGCCTCCCCCTGCCCCCTCAGCCCACTGTCACCCCCTTTCTCTCCTCACAGAGCTCCTGAGCCGCCAGCGGCTGCAACCCCTCCCTGTGGCCTCGGGCCCAGCCGGGACCCCCCAGTCCATCCCTTCCTGGAGTTTGGGGGGTCGTGTGTCCCCCCCGGCCCTGCTTTTGTTCTCTCACCAGCCACCTACTGCTCCCAGTGCTCCCAGTAAAGCTTCCCAGTTCTCTGCAGTCCTGGTGTTGAAGGGCAGGTGCCCTCCCAAAGCCCCCCCAGAATCAGCTTATGCAAACTGTACAATGGTTGGCACCCGTTGTCTTTCTGCTTCCAGGAGTGTGTATTTTTCTGCCATGTCTGGTTCAATGTTTTCGCACCTTAATGGCTCAAACTGTATCTGCCTTGTTTAAAGAAAAAGGGGAAAGTGTAGGGATTTTTAGTGCTAATATAGAGGATATGCTGCAGCTGTGAGAACATAGCCTTATGTTTCAGTTGTGAAAACATGATCTGTTGTTGTGATGACCTTCTGATGGTACCAGGATGTGAAAGATCTACCAAGAGAAGCAGTAGCAAAACTAGAAATACAAAACAGGGTCTCAGTACCGGCTATCAGAGTGGGAAAGGACATAAAGAATGTTAAAGAAACAGAGCTGATAGAGTATTGTTAGAAAACTGGATCAAAGACAGCTGCTTGATTCCAATAAACAGCGTTCGCTGATCATCACATTGGTGTGCTGAGTATCCGTGCTCGCATGAAAACCCCCAGGCAGGTGCCCTCCCAAAGGCCCCCAAACATCCCCAACATCCCCAGTGATGTCACCACTGTCCCTGTGGTGTCACTGGTATTCCCAATGATGTCACAGCTGTCCAGTTGATGTCATCACCATCCCTGTGATGTCACCAGACAGCTGTGATGTCACTGGTCTCCAGTGATGTCACTGCTGTCCCCACAGATGTCACCACTCTCCCTGTGATGTCACTGCTGTCGCCAGGGGTGGTCCCTGTGTCCCCAATGATGTCACCACTGCCCCTGTGATGTCACTGCTCTCCCCACTGATGTCACTGGTGTCCCTGTGATGTCACCACTGTCCCCAATGATGTCACTGATGTCCCTGTGATGTCACTAGTGTCCCCAGGGGTGTCCCCAGTGTCCCCAATGATTTCACCACTGTCCCTCTGATCTCACCGATATCCCCAATGATATCACTGCTGTTCCTGTGATGTCACCGCTGTCCACTGTGATGTCACTGGTGTCACTGTGATGTCACCCCTGTCCTTGTAAAGTCACCGCTGTCCCCTCTGATGTCACTGATGTCTGTGTGACATCACAGCTGCCCCGTTGTTGTCACCAGTCCCCTGTAATGCCATTCGTCCTCAATGATGTCACCGATGTCACTGTGATGTCACCACTGTCCCCTGTGATGTAACCAATGTCCCTGGTGATGTCACTAGTCTCTCTGTGATGTCACTGATGTCCTTGTGAAGTCACCAATGTCCCCTGTGATGTCACTGCTCTCCCTGTGATGTCACAACTGTCCCCAGTGGTGGCATTATGTCCCCATGATGTCACCAATGTCCCTGTGATGTCATCAGATCCCTGTGATGTCACTGGTCCCGAATGATGTCACCGCTGTCCCTGTGATGACACCACTGTCCCCTGTGATGTCACTAATGTCCTCGATGATGTCACTGATGTCTCTGTAATGTCACCCTTGTCCTTGTGAAGTCACCGATGTCCCCAAGGATGTCATCGATGTCCACGTTATATCATGGCTGTCTCTTTGTTCTCACCAGTCCCCTGTGACCTCACTGGTCCACAGTGATGTCACCGATGTCCCTGTGATGTCACCTCTGTCCTCTGTGTTGTCACCCCCGTCCTCTGTGCTGTCACTGATAGCCCTGTGACATCACAACTGTCTCTTTGTGGTCACCAGCTCACTGCTGTCCCTGTGATGTCACCAGTGTCACTGATGATGTCACTGGTGTCTCTGCGATGTCACCCCTGTCCTTGTGAAGTCACCGATGTCCCCTGTGATGTCACTGATGTCCTTGGGAGATCACGGCTGCCCCTTTGTTTTCATCAGTGTTCTGTGATGTCACTGGTCCACAATGATGTCACTCCTGTCCCTGTATTGTCACCACTGTCCCCTGTGATGTCACCAATATCCCCCATGATATCACCGGTGTATCTGTGTTGTTATCCAGGTCCCCTGTGATGTCACCAACGTCCCTGTGACATCACTGCTGTGCCTTTGCTGTTATCAGGCATTGCTGTCTCTGTGATGTCACCACTGTCCCCAATAGTAACACTATGTCTCTGTGATATCACCGATGTCCCTGTGATGTCACTGGCCTCCAGTGATGTCACTGCTGTCCTCATGGGTGTCACCACTGTCCCCTGTGATGTCAATGGTATCCCAGGGGTGGTCTCTGTGTCCCCAGAGATGTCACAGCTGCCCCTGTGATATCACCGCTGTCCACTGTAATGTCACAGGTGTCACTGTGATGTCACCCCTGTCCTTGTGAAGTCACTGCTTTCCCCTCTGATGTCACTGATGTCCCTGTGGCATCACAGCGGTCCCTTTGTTGTCAGCAGTCCTCTGTTATGTCACTGGTCCCCAGTGATGTCACTGCTGTCCCTGAGATGTCACACCTGTTACTTTTTTTTTCCACCAGTCTCCTGTGATGTCACTGGTCCCCAATGATGTCATTGATGTCCCTGTGATGTCTCCAGTGTCACCAATCATGTCACTGGTGTCTCTGATGTCACCCCTGGCCTTGTGCAGTCACTGATGTCCCCTGTGATGTCACTGATGTCCCTGTGACATCAAAGCTTCCCTTTATTGTCACTATTCCCTGTGATGTCACTGGTCCCCAATGATTTCCCTGTTTTCCCAGTGATGTCACCACCATCCCTTGTGATGTCACCAATGTCCTCTGTGATGTCAGGATCTCCCTGTGACATCATGGCTGTCCCTTTGTTTTCACCATTCCCCTGTAATGTCACTGTTCCCCAGTGATTTCACCGATGTCCCTGTGACATCGCTGCTGTCCCTTTGTGTTCACCGTTCCACTGTAATTTCACTGTTCCCCAGTGATTTCAAGGATGTCCCTGTGATGTCCCCAGTGTCCCCTGTGATGTCAGCAATGTCCCAGATGATGTCACTGGTGTCTCTGTGATGTCACTCCTGTCCTTGTGAAGTCACTGACGTCCCCTGTGATGTCACCGATGTCCCTGTGACAACAGGGTTTAGCCTTTGTTCTCATTAGTCCCCTGTGATGTCACTGGTCCCCAATGATATCACTGCGGTCCCTCTTATGCCACCACTGATGTCAGCGGTGGTATCTTGTCCCTGTGATTTCTCCAATGTCCCTGTGATGTCACCCGTCCTTTGTGATGTCACCACTGTCCCCTGTGATGTCACTGTTGACCCTTGTGATGTCAGCAATGTCCCCGATGATATAAATGGTGTCTCTGTGATGTCACCCCTGTCCTTGTGATTCCACCACTGTGCCCACCGGTGGCATCATGTCCCTGTGATGTGACCGATGTCCCTGTTATGTCACCAGTCCCCTGTGATTTCACTGATATCCCTGTGACATCACTGCTGTCCCTTTCTTGTGACCAGTCCCCTGTGATGTCACTGACCCTAATGATATCACTCGTGTCCCCCTGATGTCACCACTGTCCCCTGTGATGTCAACAATGTCTCTGATGATGTCACTGCTCTCTGTCATGTCATCCTTGTGTTTGTGAAGTCACCGATGTCCCCTTTGATGTCACCAATGTCCATGTGACATCACTGCTTTCCCTTTGTTGTCAGCAGTCCCCTCTTGTGTCACTGGTCCCCAGTGATGTCACCCATGTCACTGTGATGTCGCCAATATCCTTGGTGATGTCATTGTTGTCTCTGTAATTTCACCCCTGCCCTTGTGAAGTCACCAATGTCCTATTTGATGTCACTGATTTCCCTGTGACATCACAGCTATCCTTTCATTGTCACCGGTCCCCTCTGATGTCATTGGTCCCCAATGATGTCACTGCTGCCCCTGTGGTGTCACCACTGTCCCCAGCAGTGGCACCTTGTCCCTGTGACATCACTGATGTCCCTGTGATGTCACCAGACCCCTGTGACATCACTGTTATGTCTGTGACATCACAACTATCCTTTCATTGTCACCAGTCCCCTGTGATGTCACTGGTCTTTAATGATGTCACTGTTGTCTTTCTGATGTAACCACCACCCCCACCGGTGGTGGCACTGATGTCCCTGTGACATCATGGCCTTCTCTTTATTGTCAGCAGTTCCCTGTGATGTCACTGGTCCCCAATGATGTCACCCATCTCCCTGTGATGTCACCACTGTCCCCTGTGATGTCAACAATGAGCTCGATGATGTCACTGGTGTCACTGTGATGTCACCCCTGTCCTTGTGTAGTCACTGAAGTCCTCTGTGATGTCACCAATGTCCCTGTGACATCACAGCTGTCCATTTGTTTTCACCAGTCCCCTGTGACATCACTGGTCTCCAATGATGTCACTACTGTCTCTGTGATGTCACTACTGTCCCCAGCAGTGGCACTATGTCCCTGTCATGTGACTGATGTCTCTGTGATGTCACCAGATGCCTTTGACTTCACTGATGTCCCTGTGACATCATGACTGGCCCTTTGTTTTCATCAGTCCCCTGTGATGTCACTGGTCCTCAATGATGTCACAGCTGTCTGTGATTTCATCCCTGTCCTTGTCATGTGACTGATGTCCCTGTGACATTGCTCCTGTCCCTTTGTTTTCACCATTGCCCTCTAATTTCACTGTTTCATGGCTTAACCTTTCTTCTCATTAGTCCACTGTGATGTCACCCGTGTCATTGTTATCTCAGTGATGTCCCCTGTGATGTCATGGATGTCCTTGTGACATCACGGCTGTCCCTTTGTTTTCAACAGTCCCCTGTGATGTCACTGGACCACAATGGCATCACTGCTTTCCCTGTGATGTCACCAATGTCTTCTGTTATGTCACCATTGTACCCGATGATGTCACTGGTGCTTCTGCGATGTTACCCCGGTCCCCTGCGACTTCACTGATGTCCCTGTGACATCACCGATAATGTCACTGGTGTCTCTGTGATGTTATCCCTGGCCTTGTGATGTCACCGCTGTCCCCTGTGATGTCACCACTGTCCCCATTAATGTCTCTGGTGTCTCTGGGGTATCATCACTGTCCCCTGTGATGTCAAAAATGTCCCCAATGATGTCCTGTTGTCCCTGTGATGTCACCACTGTCCCCAGCAATGTCATCATATCCCCGTGATGTTAACAATTTCCCAGTGACATCACAGCTGTCCCCTTGTTTTCACAAGTCCCCTGTGATGTCACTGGTCTTCAGTGATGTCATCCATGTCCCTGTGATTTCACTAGACCCTTTGATGTCACTGATGTCCCTGTCACATCATGGCTCTCCCCTTGTTTTAGCCACCCTCCTGTGATATCACTGGTCCCCAGTGATGTCACTGCTGTCCCTGTGGTGTCACTGTCACCACTGTGCCCAGCAGTGGCACCTTGTTCCCGTGATGTCACCAATATCCTTGTTGTCACGAGAAACCTGTGATGTCACCACTGTCCCTGTTATATCATGGCTGTCACCGATGTCACCGATGATGTCACTGGTGTCTCTGTGATGTCACCCCTGGTCTTGTGCAGTCACTGACGTCCCCTGTGATGTGACCGATGTCCCTGTGACATCACAGCTTTCCCATTGTTGTCATCAGTCCCCTGTTATGTCACTGGTTTCCAATTATGTCACTGCTGTCTCTGTGATGTCACCACTGCCCCCAGCTGTGGCTCCATGTCCCCATGATGTCACTGAATTTTCTGTGACATCAGGGCTTTTCTTTGTTGTCACCAGTCCCCTGTGATGTTACTGGTCCCCAATGATGTCATCCATGTCCCTGTGATGTCACCTCTGTCTCCTGTGATGTCACCAATGTCCTTGATGATATCACTGGTGTCACTGTGATGTCACCCCTGTCCTTGTGAAATCACCAATGTCCCCTGTGATGTCACTGATTTCCCTGTGATTCCACACTTGTCCCTTTCTTTTCCACACCACCCTGGGATGTCACCGGTACCCAATGATGTCACCCATGTCCCTGTGATGTCACCACTGTCCCCTGTGATGTCACCAATATCCCCAATGATGTCACTGATGTCTCTTTGATGTCAGCCATGTACTTTTGATGTCACCAATGTCCCTGTGACATCACAGCTGTCTCTTTGTTTTCACATATCCCCTGTTATGTCACTCGTCCCCAGTGATGTCACCAATGTCCCTCTCATTAGCGTTAGGGTTAGGGTTTAGGGTTAGGGTTAAGGGTTAGGGTTAAGGTTAGGGGGTAAGGGTTTAGGGTTAGGCTTAGGCTTAGGTTTAGGCTTAGGTTTTAAGGTTAGGGTTAGGGATTAGGGTTTGGTTAGGGTTCATGTAACATTTGGGTTAGAGTAAGGGATAGGGGTATGGGTAGGGTTTAGGGTTTAGCATTAGGTGCAGAATTAGGTTTGTTTTTAAGGTTAAGTCTAGGGTTCAGTGCTGTCTAAGATCCGTCCAAGACCAAAGGTGCTGGCACAGAAAGCTCTTGCTCTTTGTGTAGTTACGTTAACTCTAACCTTTAATCATAGCCCCGAACACTCACCCTAACCCTGACTCACCATCTACCCAGTGCAGTTGGGGCACCTCTCTCGGCACTATATAAAGAGGAAGAGCTTTCTGTGCGAGCACCTTTGGTCAGGGAGTTTTCTTTGTCCTTATGGAATTTTGGCTGTCACATGACCAGTTTCAGCCCAGCGTCCCTACAAGCGATCGACTGGCATTGCACCCAGGAAAGAAAGCCCTGAGCCTCTGTCTCTCCAGTGCAGTTGTTGTGTCATGCTTGGCACTACACAAAGAGCAAGAGATTTCTGTGTGTGTACCTTTGGACTGGAAGGTATCTTAGACAGCACAGAACCCTACACCTAACCTTAAAAAAGATCTAAACCTAAACCTAACCCTAAACTCCACCCATACTCCTATCCCGTACTCTAACCCAAACTTTACCTAAACCCTAACCCTAATCTTAACCCTAACCCAAATCCTAACCCTAACCACTAACCCCAAACCCAACCCTAATGAAGCCACTCACTTAAGACTTTGAAACATAAAAGGTTAAAACAAAATTGTAAGAGAAATTTCAAAACCTTAACATTACGAAACTAGGAAAGGAGTCATAAATAGTCTTGAGGAAATAGAGCAGTCCTTGAGATAGCAACTCAGCGAATCCCAGAGCAGTCCTAGAGAGATAGCTGCATTCCTCACAGAGATAGCAACTCAGCAAATCGTAGGATGAGCCAAAAGTCAGCCTGACCTTATTGTGTTTGCCAAAACTGCCTTAAAAGGAGAAGATCGAAAGAAAGTTCAGAAGTTTACAGTGAGGAAGACTCACACACGACCCCCGCCCAGAGGAAGGCAACAGGAACCCCCACCGTGAAATCTCCCCAAATTGAAGACTCCGCCCAGGCTCCGCCTTCATATGAATATTACAATTAGATGTTGCAATTTAATGAATATGCATGATTGTGTTGTAATCCTATACTCAAAAACTGTATAAAAGAGCTATGCTGAATGTACACGACGGAGCTCTTTGCCCAGGGCGACCTGGAGGGCTCCCCAACGCGTTGCTAATAAAATACCTCCTGCTTTAAAGAAACAAATTTTGTCTCTAAAGCAGTTTCTCCGTGCCTTTTGGGGCAAATTTCAACATCACTAACCCCAACTCAACCCCAACCTGAACCCCAATCTGAATGCTAACCCAAATCCTTAACCCGAACTCCAAAACTAACTCCAACCCGTATCTGAACTCAAACCCTGAAAACAAACTTGAACTGAACCCCGAACTCAAACCCTAACACAAAGTCTAAACCCTAACTCTAAAACCTAACACTAACTCAAACACTTTCGTCAAAATAGCAGAAAATCGCACCAACAACTGCTGGCATTTCTGCTTCTCAAGGTCAACCAGGCACACGAGGCCTCACTCCTTCACCCAGGCACAATGAGAGCAAAACACCTGCACTTTCAGTTTGCCAGAAGAAAGAGAGCGAGAGCTTCCTCTGCCTTCTTATTTATACACTTGATTATGTAAAAACAATATGGAATACTTGGAACATGGCCTTGGTTCCTTGGTTACAACCTGGTTACCAAAGAAGGCCTAGACTCAAAACCACTACAGGCTTTCTGTCCTAGGTGGAAATGCATTTGTTTGGTGTCAGAACCCCTTATGCTGAAATGGTCAGCCTGAGAACCAAAATGGAGCAAGAATGAAGATTCCTGTCAGACAAAAGGTACCAGCAGAGGAAGCTCTATTTGTACATGGAGTGCCAAGAGTGGCTCACCAATTGCACAGGAGACATGGAGGATAAGGGTTTTTTTTCCTGGGTGGAACTTCATTTGTTTGGTGTCAGAACACTTTCCCTGGTATTCTCAGTCTTAGACCTCAAATGGAATAATAATGAAGATTCCTCCCAAACAAAAGGTGCCAGCACAGTGTAACGGGATGAGTTTGAAAGAATGCTGAGATTGAAAAACCAACACACTGCTGAAAGCTCCAGAGTAAACCCAATATTTATTACAGAAAGTGACCAAGTAAACAGGAAACCAAGAGAAAGGAAAAGAGAGGAGTGAACTAAGCCCTCAGGGAAACCCCCACTCACTCAGGTGTGTTTTATGAGGTTCTCTCACCGACCCCAGAATAACCAGAATTCCCCCCAGCAGAGGCTGCATCCTCGGAGGGTCAGCAGGCTCACAAAGATAGCGGCATCCCCGCAGAAGGCAACGTTGTCCTTCCTGTGAAGCTTGAGTGCCCCGAGCATGAGCCACCTGCATTTTTATCCAATGAGCCGGGGACGTCTCCCTGGGCCGGTGTGGCAGCACCGCCCAGCCAGAGGCCCTCGGTCCCTGCCCCGTTCTGTGAGTGCCCCCCTTCAGCCATGCGGGAGAACGTGGGGATTCCCCTCGCACTTGCGCTGCTTCACTCAAGGGCTCTGATCTATTTGGGTCCGGGGGCTTTACTTCATCCTCTCCTCTTCAGTTTCTCCTTCAAATGTCCTCTACAGACAACCAGCCAATCACAGTGCACCAATTACAACAGTTTATACAAGAAACTGTCTCTCCAAGGACGAAGCTCCCGTTTATCAGTGAACTTGACAGGCAAAGAACAAAACTTTTGCAGGTGGCTGGGCCAAACACAGACCAAAAAATATCAACAATCCCTGATACACCTACCCTGATTTCTGTGTTGAAGATGCTTCTTCAGCCCTTCTCTGGAGCTGCAGGAGCAGTGCCTGTGTGCAGAGCTGGAGGGAAGAGACTCCCAGCACAGCAGCACAGCCAGGGACAAGGGCACTTGTTCTTTCCACATCTCAGCTTTGGGAAAGGATGGGGAAGGTTGGGAAAGCTGTTAACAGGGTGGTTTTGCGTGAGGGAGCGGGTCTCTCTTCCCAATTCCCAAGAGAAGAGATGGCAGAACTCTGCCCTGCAGGTTGTATTTGAAGGAAGAGGAAAAGAGACCGAGGGTAAGGGGTTTCTTTCCTGGAGGGCAGGACTGTCGTTCGCTTGCAGGAGCCCCATGCTGGAATTGTCAGTCCGACTGCCAAATTTGAACCTGGACAAAGATTCCTGCCAGACAAAAGGTGGCAGGACAGAAAGCTCTTGGTGCCCATGGAGTGCCCAGGGTGTCCCACCAACTGCACCTGAAAGCCAACGGTTACAGGCTTTCTTTCCTGGGGAAAAGGCCATGACATCACAAAGGGGCCCATGGCAGATGGGTGGGGCTGCACTGTGACGTTTTGTGATGTTGGTTCTTTGGTTTCCAGGGGGTTGTTCTGGAATGAAGAAAATAGGCATGACATCACAACAAAACCCATGGCACATGGGTTGGCTGCACTCTGGGGTGTAAGGCATTGGGTTTTTGGTTGCCAGGGTCTGTTCTGGAACGGAGAGTGTAGGCCATGACATCACAAATAGGCCCATGGCACACAGGTGGGGCTTCACTTTGGGATTGTAGGATGTTGGTTCTTTGGTTGCTAAGGGCTATTCTGGAATGGAGAGGATAGGCTGTGACATCACAAAAGGGCCTCAAGCACATGGGTTGGTGTAGTGGGTTGACCCTGGCTGCATTTCAAACACCCACTAAAAGCCACTACTTCCCCTCAGTCTGTAACTCCACAGAGGAGAGAAAAAAACCAACCAACCAACCAACCAAACAGCTGAGGATTCCTGAGTAGAGATAAGGGTGGGCAGAAAATTGCTCACTAATGGGCAAAACATACTCAAAGTAGGGATAGTGCTTAACTTTATTACTAACCGGATAAAAGCCAAAGAGTGAGAAATAAAACAGTCCTAAAAACACCTTCCCCCTCCCCTCCTTCCTTCTCAGCTCTCTCTCCTCTCCCCATCCAGCAGTGCAGGGGGACAGGAAAAGGGGTTGCAGTCAGGTGTTGTTTCAGTCCATCCCTCAGGCAGCAGCTCTTCCCATTCTGCTGTCCTGTGGGTTACTCTTTCATGGGGTGCAGGGGGGTCTCTGCACCCTGATACTCTTCCATAGTCTGCAGGGGGACACCTGTGTTACTTTGGTCTCCACCAGGGGCTACAGGGGGGCCACAGCTCTGAGTCTTTCCCCTGTTCCCATGGGGTCCCACCCAGCGTTTGTCCAGCCTGAGCTGGAAGCTACCCCGGCGTCGTTAATCATTCACTAAATACCTGCTGTTTATAGGCTCAAAATTCTGCCTTTAGGCAGTTTTTTTATCTGCCTTTTTTTGGGGCATCACTATGCAAAGAAAAAGAGTTTTCTGTGCAGGCACCTTTGGTCTGGCAGGTGTCTTCATCTGTACTGAACACCAGATCTAAACTAAAAAAAACCCTCTAGACCTAACCCTAACCCTAAACGCATAAACCCTAACCCTTACCTTTAACCTAACCATAACACTTACCCTAATCCTAAAGCTTACCTTAACTCTAACCCTAAAACTTACCTTATCCCTAACGATTCACCCTAACTAGCCCTAACTGTATTCCTAACCCTAACCCTAATCCTTACCCTAACCCTAACCCTAACCCAAACCCTAACCCTAACCCAAACCCTAACCCTAAACCTAACCCAAACCCTAACCCTAACCCTAACCCTAACCCTAACCCTAACCTTTTCTGTAACCCTAACTATAAGGATTTCTGTGCTGAAGATGCTTCTTCAGCCCTTCTCTGGAGCTGCAGGAGCAGTGCCTGTGTGCAGAGCTGGAGGGAAGAGACTCCCAGCACAGCAGCACAGCCAGGGACAAGGGCACTTGTTCTTTCCACATCTCAGCTTTGGGAAAGGATGGGGAAGGTTGGGAAAGCTGTTAACAGGGTGGTTTTGCGTGAGGTGTTAAACATGGGAGCGGGTCTCTCTTCACAATTCCCAAGAGAAGAGATGGCAGAACTCTGCCCTGCAGGTTGTATTTGAAGGAAGAGGAAAAAGAGACCGAGGGTAAGGGGTTTCTTTCCTGGAGGGCAGGACTGTCGTTCACTTGCAGGAGCCCCATGCTGGAATTGTCAGTCCGACTGCCAAATTTGAACCTGGACAAAGATTCCTGCCAGACAAAAGGTGGCAGGACAGAAAGCTCTTGGTGCCCATGGAGTGCCCAGGGTGTCCCACCAACTGCACCTGAAACCCAACGGTTACAGGCTTTCTTTCCTGGGGAAAAGGCCATGACATCACAAAGGGGCCCATGGCAGATGGGTGGGGCTGCACTGTGACGTTTTGTGATGTTGGTTCTTTGGTTTCCAGGGGGTTGTTCTGGAATGAAGAAAATAGGCATGACATCACAACAAAACCCATGGCACATGGGTTGGCTGCACTCTGGGGTGTAAGGCATTGGGTTTTTGGTTGCCAGGGTCTGTTCTGGAACGGAGAGTGTAGGCCATGACATCACAAATAGGCCCATGGCACACAGGTGGGGCTTCACTTTGGGATTGTAGGATGTTGGTTCTTTGGTTGCTAAGGGCTATTCTGGAATGGAGAGGATAGGCTGTGACATCACAAAAGGGCCTCAAGCACATGGGTTGGTGTAGTGGGTTGACCCTGGCTGCATTTCAAACACCCACTAAAAGCCACTACTTCCCCTCAGTCTGTAACTCCACAGAGGAGAGAAAAAAACCAACCAACCAACCAACCAAACAGCTGAGGATTCCTGAGTAGAGATAAGGGTGGGCAGAAAATTGCTCACTAATGGGCAAAACATACTCAAAGTAGGGATAGTGCTTAACTTTATTACTAACCGGATAAAAGCCAAAGAGTGAGAAATAAAACAGTCCTAAAAACACCTTCCCCCTCCCCTCCTTCCTTCTCAGCTCTCTCTCCTCTCCCCATCCAGCAGTGCAGGGGGACAGGAAAAGGGGTTGCAGTCAGGTGTTGTTTCAGTCCATCCCTCAGGCAGCAGCTCTTCCCATTCTGCTGTCCTGTGGGTTACTCTTTCGTGGGGTGCAGGGGGGTCTCTGCACCCTGATACTCTTCCATAGTCTGCAGGGGGACACCTGTGTTACTTTGGTCTCCACCAGGGGCTACAGGGGGGCCACAGCTCTGAGTCTTTCCCCTGTTCCCATGGGGTCCCACCCAGCGTTTGTCCAGCCTGAGCTGGAAGCTACCCCGGCGTCGTTAATCATTCACTAAATACCTGCTGTTTATAGGCTCAAAATTTTGCCTTTAGGCAGTTGTTTTATCTGCCTTTTTTTGGGGCATCACTACGCAAAGAAAAAGAGTTTTCTGTGCAGGCACCTTTGGTCTGGCAGGTGTCTTCATCTGTACTGAACACCAGATCTAAACTAAAAAAAACCCTCTAGACCTAACCCTAACCCTAAACGCATAAACCCTAACCCTTACCTTTAAGCTAACCATTACACTAACTCTAACACTTACCCTAATCCTAAAGCTTACCTTAACTCTAACCCTAAAACTTACCTTATCCCTAATGATTCACCCTAACAAGCCCTAACTGTATTCCTAACCCTAACCCTAATCCTTACCCTAACCTTAAACCTAACCCAAACCTTAACCCTAACCCAAACACTAACCCTAAACCTAACCCAAACCCTAACCCAAACCCTAACCCTAACCCTAACCCTAACCCTAACCTTTTCTGTAACCCTAACTATAAGCATAGCCCCTAACACTGATCATAACCCTGACTCACCATCTGTCTTGTTCACTTGTTGCACCACTCTCAGCACTACAGGAGGAGCAAGAGCTGTGTATGCAGGCACCTTGGACTGGGAGACCTACACCCTAAACCTACACTTAAAAAAAAACCTCTAAACCTGAACCTAATGCTAAACCCTAAACCATAACCATAACCCTATCCCTTACTCTAACCCAAACATTTCCTAACCCTAATCTAAACCTAACTTTAAACCTAACCTTAACCCTAACCCTAACCTTTAATCATAGCCCCGAACA
>NW_026087973.1:0-24701 GCF_022539395.1 Myiozetetes cayanensis
GACGCCCAGGACCCCAAATGACCTCAGGTAATTCCCAAGGTGACCCGAGGTGACCCCCCCGGTGACCCAAAATGACCTCAGGTAACCCGCCCGGTGACCACAAAGGCCCCAAATCACCTCAGGAAACCCCCAGGTGACCAAAAAGGCCCCAAATGACCTCAGGATACCCCCCCGGTGACCCCTGGTGCCCCCCCTGGTGACCCAAAATGACCTCAGGTGACCCCATCGATGACCCCAGGTGACCCCAAATGACCTCAAGTAACCCCCCGGTGACCCCAGGTGACCCCAAATGACCTCAGGTAACCCCCCCGGTGACGCCAGGTGACCCCCCCTGTGACCCCAAATGACTTCAGGTGACCTCCTCTGTTACCCCAGGTGACCCCAAATGACCTCAGGTAACCCCCGCGGTGACCCGAGGTGACCCCCATGGGTAACCCAAAAAGACAAAAAATAACCTCAGGTACCCCCCCCTGTGACCCCAGGTGACCCCAAATGACTTCAGGTAACCCCCCCGGTGGCCACAAAAGGCACTCAATGACCTCAGGTAACCCCCCCGGTGACCTCAGGTGACCCCCACGGTGACCCCAAATGACCTCAGGTTACCCCCCCGGTGACTCCTGGTGACCCCAAATGACCTCAGGTAACCCCATCGGTGACGCCATGTGACCCCAAATGACCTCAGGTAATTCCCAAGGTGACCCGAGGTCACCCCCCCGGTGACCCAAAATGACCTCAAGTAACTTCCCCGGAGACCACAAAAGGCCAGAAATCACCTCAGGAAACCCCCCAGGTGACCAAAAAAGGCCCCAAATGACCTCAGGTAACCCCACCGGTGACCCCTGGTGACCCCCACGGTGACCCCAAATGACCTCAGGTGCATCCCTCAGTGACCCCAGGTGACTCCAAATGATTTTAGGTAACCCCCACGGTGACCCCAGGTGACCACAAATGACCTCAGGTAACCCCCCCGGTGACAACAGAAGGACCCAAATGACCTCAGGTAACCCCTCCGGTGATCCCAGGTGACCCCATTGGTGACCCCAAACGACATCAGGTGACCCCCTCGGTGACCCCAGGTGACCCCAAATGACCTCAGGCAACCCTCCCGGTGACCCTAGGTGACCCCAAATGACATCAGGTAATTCCCTCGGTGACCACAAAAGCACCCAAATGACCTCAGGTAACCCCCCAGGTGACCCCAGGTTACCCCAAATGACCTCAGGTAACCCCCCAGGTGACCCGAGGTGACACCCCTGGGTGACCCCAAAAGGCCCCAAATAACCTCAGGTAACCCCCGGTTACCCAAGGTGACCCCAAATGACCTCAGGTAACCCCCCCGGTGACCCCAGGTGACCCCAAATGACCTCAGGTAACCCCCGGTGACCCCAGGTGACCCCAAATGACCTCAGGTTGCCTCCCCGATGACCACAAAAGCACCCAATGACCTCAGGTAACCCCCCCGGTGACCTCAGGCGACCCCCCCGGTGACCCCAGATGACCTCAGGTCACCCCCCCGGTGACTCCTGGTGACCCCAAATGACCTCAGGTAACCCCTTCTTTGACGCCAGGTGACCCCAAATGACCTCAGGTAATTCCCAAGGTGACCCGAGGTGACCCCCCCGGTGACCCAAAATGACCTCAGGTAACGGCCCCGGTGACCCCAGGTGACCCCAAATGACCTCAGGTAACCCTTCCGGTGATCCCAGGTGACCCCGTTGGTGACCCTAAATGACCTCAGGTCACCCCTCGGCGACCCGAGGTGACCCCAAATGACCTCAGGTAACCCCCCCGGTGATCCCAGGTAACCCCACATGACCTCAGGTAACCCTTCCGGTAACCCGAGGTGACCACCCTGGGTGACCCCAAAAGTCCCCAAATCACCTCAGGAAACACCCCAGGTGACCAAAAAAGGCCCCAAATGACCTCAGGTAACACCCCGGTGACCCCTGGTGACACCCAGGTGACCCCAAATGACCTCATGTGACACCCTCGGTGACCCCATGTGACCCCAAATGACCTCAGGTAATTCCCCCAATGACCCCAGGTGACCCCAAATGACTTCAGATTCCCCCCCCGGTGACCCCAGGTGACCCCAAAGGACTTCAGGTAACCCCCCTGGTGACCACAAAAGGCACCCAATGACCTCAGGTAACCTTCCCGGTGACCTCAGGTGACCCCCCCGGTGACCCCAAATGACCTCAGGTAACCCCCTCGGTGACTCCTGGTGACCCCAAATGACCTCAGGTAACTTCCCTGGTGACGACAGGTGACCCCAAATGACCTCAGCTAATTCCCAAGGTGACCCAAGGTGACCCCCCCGGTGACCCAAAATGACCTCAGGAACCCCCCCGGTGACCACAAAAGGCCCCACATCACCTCAGGAAACCCCCCAGGTGACCAAAAAAGGCCCCAAATGACCTCAGGATACCCCCCCGGTGACCCCTGGTGACCCCATTTGTGACCCCAAATGACCTCAGGTGACCCCGTCGCTGACCCCAGGTGACCCCAAATGACCTCAGGTAACCCCCCCGGTGACCCCAGGTGACCCCAAATGACATCAGGTAACCCCCCCGGTGACCAGAAAAGGCACCCAATGACCCCAGGTGACCCCCCCGGTGACTCCTGGTGACCCCAAATGACCTCAGGTAACCCCCCTGGTGACGACAGATGACCCCAAATGACCTCAGGTAATCCCCACGGTGACCACAGAAGTGACCCAAATGACCTCAGGTAACCCCACGGTGACCCCAGGTGTCCCCAAATCGACCTCAGGTAACCCCCTGGTGACCCCAGGTGACCCCAAATGACCTCAGGTAACCCCCCCGGTGACCCCATTGGTGACCCCAAATGACCTCAGGTAACCCCACGGTGATCCCAGGTGACCCCAAATGACCTCAGGTAACCCTTCCTGTAACCCGAGGTGACCACCCTGGGTGACCCCAAAAGGCCCCAAATCACCTCCGGAAACACCTCAGGTGACCAAAAAGGCCCCAAATGACCTCAGGTAACACCCCGGTGACCCTGGTGACCCCGGTGACCCAAAATGACCTCAGGTGACCCCCTCGGTGACCCCAGGTGACCCCAAATGACCTCAGGTAACCCCCCCAATGACCCCAGGTGACCCCAAATGACCTCAGGTTCGCCCCCCGGTGACCTCAGGTGACCCCAAAGGACTTCAGGTAACGCCCCCGGTGACCACGAAAGGTACCCAATGACCTCAGGTAACCCCCACGGTGACCTCAGGTGACCCCCCCGGTGACCCCAAATGACCTCAGGTAACCCCCCCAGTGACTCCTGGTGACCCCAAATGACCTCAGGTAACCCCTTGGTGACGCCAGGTGACCCCAAATGACCTGAGGTAATTCCCAAGGTGACCCGAGGTGACCCCGGTGACCCAAAATGACCTCAGGTAACCCCGGTGACCACAAAGGCCCCAAATCACCTCAGGAAACCCCCAGGTGACCAAAAAGGCCCCAAATGACCTCAGGATACTCCCCGGTGACCCTGGTGACCCCAGGTGACCCCAAATGACCTCAGGTGACCCCGTCGGTGACCCCAGGTGACCCCAAATGACCTCAGGTAACCCCCCGGTGACCCCAGGTGACCCCAAATGACCTCAGGTACCCCCCCGGTGACCCCAGGTGACCCCAAATGACATCAGGTAACCTCCCCGGTGACAAGAAAAGGCACCCAATGACCTCAGGTGACCCCCCCGGTGACTCCTGCTGACCCCAAATGACCTCAGGTAACCCCCCCGGTGACAACAGGTGACCCCAAATGACCTCAGGTAATTCCCAAGGTGACCCGAGGTGACCCCCCGGTGACCCAAAATGACCTCAGGTAACCGCCCCGGTGACCCCAGGTGACCCCAAATCACCTCAGGAAACCCCCCAGGTGACCAAAAAAGGCCCCAAATGACCTCAGGTAATCCCCCCGGTGACCCCAGGTGACCCCAAAGGACTTCAGGTTGCCTCCCCGGTGACCACAAAAGGCACCCAATGACCTCAGGTAACCCCCCCGGTGGCCTCAGGCGACCCCCCCTATGACCCCAGATGACCTCAGGTCACCCCCCCGGTGACCCCTGCTGACCCCAAATGACCTCAGTTAACCCCTTCGGTGACGCCAGGTGACCCCAAATGACCTCAGGTAATTCCCAAGGTGACCCGAGGTGACCCCCCGGTGACCCAAAATGACCTCAGGTAACGGCCTGGTGACCCCAGGTGACCACAAATGACCTCAGGTAACCCTTCCGGTGATCCCAGGTGACCCCATTGGTGACCCTAAATGACCTCAGGTGACCCCTCGGCGATCCGAGGTGACCCCAAATGACCTCAGGTAACCCCCACGGTGATCCCAGGTAACCCCACATGACCTCAGGTAACCCTTCCTGTAACCCGAGGTGACCACCCTGGGTGACCCCAAAAGGCCCCAAATCACCTCAGGAAACACCCGAGGTGACCAAAAAAGGCCCCAAATGACCTCAGGTAACACCCACGGTGACCCCTGGTGACCCCCCCGGTGACCCAAAATGACCTCAGGTGACCCCCTCGGTGACCCCATGTGACCCCAAATGACCTCAGGTAACCCCCCCAATGACCCCAGGTGACCCCAAATGACCTCAGGTTCGCCCCTTGGTGACCTCAGGTGACCCCAAAGGACTTCAGGTAACCCCCGGTGACCACGAAAGGTACCCAATGACCTCAGGTAACCCCCACGGTGACCTCAGGTGACCCCCCCGGTGACCCCAAATGACCTCAGGTAACCCCCCCGGTGACTCCTGGTGACCCCAAATGACCTCAGGTAACCCCCCTGGTGACGCCAGGTGACCCCAAATGACCTGATGTAATTCCCAAGGTGACCCGAGGTGACCCCCCCGGTGACCCAAAATGACCTCAGGTAACCCCCCCGGTGACCACAAAAGGCCCCAAATCACCTCAGGAAACCCCCCAGGTGACCAAAAAAGGCCCCAAATGACCTCAGGATACTCCCCCGGTGACCCCTGGTGACCCAATTGGTGACCCCAAATGACCTCAGGTGACCCCGTCGCTGACCCCAGGTGACCCCAAATGACCTCAGGTAACCCCCCCGGTGACCCCAGGTGACCCCAAATGACATCAGGTAACCCCCCTGGTGACCAGAAAAGGCACCCAATGAACCCAGGTGACCCCCCCGGTGACTCCTGGTGACCCCAAATGACCTCAGGTAACCCCCCTGGTGACGACAGGTGACCCCAAATGACCTCAGGTAATTCCCAAGGTGACCCGAGGTTACCCCCGGTGACCCAAAATGACCTCAGGTAACCCCCGGTGACCACAAAGGCCCCAAATCACCTCAGGAAACCCCCAGGTGACCAAAAAGGCCCCAAATGACCTCAGGATACCCCCGGTGACCCCTGGTGACCCCCCGGTGACCCCAAATGACCTCAGGTGACCCCGTCGGTGACCCCAGGTGACCCCAAATGACCTCAGGTAACCCCCCGGTGACCCCAGGTGACCCCAAATGACCTCAGGTAACCTCCCGATGACCACAAAAGGCACCCAATGACCTCAGGTGACCCCCGGTGACTCCAGCTGACCCCAAATGACCTCAGGTAACCCCGGTGACCCCAGGTGACCCCAAAGACTTCAGGTTGCCTCCCGGTGACCACAAAGGCACCCAATGACCTCAGGTAACCCCCCCGGTGACCTCAGGCGACCCCCCCGGTGACCCCAGATGACCTCAGGTAACCCCCCCGGTGACCCCAGGTGACCCCAAATGACCTCAGGTAATTCCCAAGGTGACCCGAGGTGACCCCCCCGGTGACCCAAAATGACCTCAGGTAACCGCCCCGGTGACCCCAGGTGACCCCAAATGACCTCAGGTAACCCCCAGGTGACCCAAAAGGCCCCAAATGACCTCAGGTAACCCCCGGTGACCCCTGGTGACCCCGGTGACCCCAAATGACCTCAGGTGACCCCCTCGGTGACCCCAGGTGACCCCAAATGACCTCAGGTAACCCCCACGGTGACCACAAAAGGACCCAAATGACCTCAGGTAACCCCCACGGTGACCTCAGGTGACCCCCCGGTGACCACAAATGACCTCAGGTAACCCCCTCGGTGACTCCTGGTGACCCCAAATAACCTCAGATCACCCACCCAGTGACTTTTGGTGACCCCAAATGACCTCAGGTAACCCCAATGGTGACGCCAGGTGACCCCAAATGACCTCAGGTAATTCCCTAGGTGACCCGAGGTGACCCCCCTGGTGACCCAAAATGACCACAGGTAACCCCCCCGGTGACCCCTGGTGACCCTTCCGGTGACCCCAAATGACCTCAGGTGACCCCCTCGGTGACCCCAGGTGACCCCAAATGACCTCACGTAACCCCCCCGGTGACCCCAGGTGACCCCAAAGGACTTCAGGTTGCCTCCTAGGTGACCACAAAAGGCACCCAATGACCTCAGGTAACCCCCCTGGTGACCTCAGGCGACCCCCCGGTGACCCCAGATGACCTCAGGTCACCCTCCCGGTGACCCCTGGTGACCCCAAATGACCTCAGGTAACCCCTTCGGTGACGCCAGTTGACCCCAAATGACCTCAGGTAATTCCCAAGGTGACCCGAGGTGACCCCCCCGGTGACCCCAAATGACGTCAGGTAACCCCCCCGGTGATCCCAGGTGACCCCAAATGACCTCAGGTAACCCTTCCGGTGACCCGAGGTGACCACCCTGGGTGACCCCAAAAGGCACCAAATCACCACAGGAAACCCTCCAGGTGACCTAAATGGCCCCAAATGACCTCAAGTAAAACCCCCGGTGACCCCTGGTGACCCCCCCGGTGACCCCAAATGACCTCAGGTCACCCCCTTGGTGACCCCAGGTGACCCCAAATGACCTCAGGTAACATCCCCGGTGACCCCAAATGACCTCAGGTGACCCCCCCGGTGAACCCAGGTGACCCCAAATGACCTCAGGTGACCCCCCCGGTGAACCCAGGTGACCCCAAATGACCTCAGGTACCCCCGGTGACCCCAGGTGACCCCAAATGACCTCAGGTAACCCCCCCGGTGACCACAAAAGGAGCCAAATGACCTCAGGGAACCCCCCCGGTGAACCCAGGTGACCCCAAATGACCTCAGGTAACCCTTCCGGTGACCCGAGGTGACCACCCTGGGTGACCCCAAAAGGCACCAAATCACCTCAGGAAACCCCCCAGGTGACCAAAAAAGGCCCCAAATGACCTCAAGTAAAACCCCCGGTGACCCCTGGTGACCCCCCCGGTGACCCCAAATGACCTCAGGTGACCCCCTTGGTGACCCCAGGTGACCCCAAATGACCTCAGGTAACCCCCCTGGTGACCCAAGGTGACCCCAAATGACCGCAGGTGACCCCCCCGGTGAACCCAGGTGACCCCAAATGACCTCAGGTACGCCCCTCGGTGACCCCAGGTTACCCCAAATGACCTCAGGTAACCCCCCCAGTGACCACAAAAGGACCCAAATGACCTCAGGTAACCCCAGGTGACCCAAATGATTCAGGTAACCCCAGGTGACCCCAGATGACCCCCTCGGTGACCCCAAATGACCTCAGGTAACCCCGGTGACCCCAGGTGACCCTAAATGATCTCAGGTAACCCTTCCGGTGATCCCAGGTGACCCCATTGGTGACCCCAAATGACCTCAGGTAACCCCCCCGGTGACTCCTGGTGACCCCAAATGACCTCAGGTAACCCCAATGGTGACGCCAGGTGCCCCCAAATGACCTCAGGTAATTCCCAAGGTGACCCGATGTGACCCCCCCGGTGATCCAAGATGACCTTAGGTAACCCCACGGTGACCACAAAAAGCCCCAAATCACCTCAGGAAACCCCGCAGGTGACCAAAAAAGGCCTCAAATGACCTCAGGATACCCCCTCGGTGACCCCTGGTGACCCCCAGGTGACGCCAAATGACCTCAGGTGACCCCGTCGGTGACCCCAGGTGACCCCAAATGACCTCAGGTAACCCCCCGGTGACCCCAGGTGACCCCAAATGACCTCAGGTACCCCCGGTGACCCCAGGTGACCCCAAATGACATCAGGTAACCCCCGGTGACCACAAAGGCACCCAATGACCTCAGGTAACCCCCAGTGACTCCTGGTGACCCCAAATGACCTCAGGTGACCCCGTCGGTGACCCCAGGTGACCCCAAATGACCTCAGGTAACCCCCGGTGACCCCAGGTGACCCCAAATGACCTCAGGTACCCCCTCGGTGACCCCAGATGACCACAAATGACATCAGGTAACCCCCGGTGACCACAAAAGGCACCCAATGACCTCAGGTAACCCCCCCAGTGACTCCTGGTGACCCCAAATGACCTCAGGTAACCCCCGGTGACGCCAGGTGACCTGAAATGACCTCAGGTAATTCCCAAGGTGACCCGAGGTGACCCCCTGGTGACCCAAAATGACCTCAGGTAACCCCCGGTGACCACAAAGGCCCCAAATCACCTCAGGAAACCCCCAGGTGACCAAAAAGGCCCCAAATGACCTCAGGATACTCCCCCGGTGACCCCTGGTGACCCCCCAGGTGACCCCAAATGACCTCAGGTGACCCCGTCGGTGACCCCAGGTGACCCCAAATGACCTCAGGTAACCCCCGGTGACCCCAGGTGACCCCAAATGACCTCAGGTACCCCCGGTGACCCCAGGTGACCCCAAATGACATCAGGTAACCTCCCGGTGACCCAGAAAGGCACCCAATGACCTCAGGTGACCCCCGGTGACTCCTGGTGACCCCAAATGACCTCAGGTAACCCCCCCGGTGACAACAGGTGACCCCAAATGACCTCAGGTAATTCCCAAGGTGACCCGAGGTGACCCCCTCCCGGTGACCCAAAATGACCTCAGGTAACCGCCCCGGTGACCCCAGGTGACCCCAAATCACCTCAGGAAACCCCCCAGGTGACCAAAAAAGGCCCCAAATGACCTCAGGATACCACCCCGGTGACCCATGGTGACCCCCCCGGTGACCCCAAATGACCTCAGTTGACCCCCTCGGTGACCCCAGGTGACCACAAATGACCTCAGGTAACCCCCTCGGTGACTCCTGGTGACCCCAAATAACTTCAGATCACCCACCCAGTGACTTTTGGTGACCCCAAATGACCTCAGGTAACCCCAATGGTGACGCCAGGTGACCCCAAATGACCCCAGGTAATTCCCAAGGTGACCCGAGGTGACCCCCTGGTGACCCAAAATGACCACAGGTAACCCCCCACCGGTGACCCCTGGTGACCCCCCCGGTGACCACAAATGACCTCAGGTGACCCCCTCGGTGACCCCAGGTGACCCCAAATGACCTCACGTAACCCCCCCGGTGACCCCAGGTGACCCCAAAGGACTTCAGGTTGCCTCCCCGGTGACCACAAAAGGCACCCAATGACCTCAGGTAACCCCCCCGGTGGCCTCTGGCGACCCCCCCGGTGACCCCAGATGACCTCAGGTCACCCCCCCGGTGACCCCTGGTGACCCAAATGACCTCAGGTAACCCCTTCGGTGACGCCAGGTGACCCCAAATGACCTCAGGTAATTCCCAAGGTGACCCGAGGTGACCCCCCGGTGACCTAAAATGACCTCAGGTAACGGCCTGGTGACCCCAGGTGACCACAAATGACCTCAGGTAACCCTTCCGGTGATCCCAGGTGACCCCATTGGTGACCCTAAATGACCTCAGGTGACCCCTCGGCGATCCGAGGTGACCCCAAATGACCTCAGGTAACCCCACCGGTGACCCCAGGTAACCCCACATGACCTCAGGTAACCCCCTTGGTGACCCCAAGTTACCCCAAATGACCTCAGGTAACCCCCCCGGTGACCCCATTGATGACCCCAAATGACCTCAGGTGACCCCCCCGGTGACAGCAGGTGACCCCAAATGACCTCAGGTAACCCCCCCGGTGACTCCTGGTGACCCCAAATGACCTCAGGTAACCCCCCCGGTGACCCCAGGTGACCCCAAATGACCTCAGGTAATTCCTAAGGTGACCCGAGGTGACCCCCCCAGGTGACCCAAAATGACTTCAGGTAACCCCAACGGTGACCTCAAAAGGCCCCAAATCACTTCAGGAAACCCCCCAGGTGACCAAAAAAGGCCCCAAATGACCTCAGGTAACCCCCCCGGTGACCCCTGGTGACCCCCCCGGTGACCCAAAATGACCTCAGGTGACCCCCTCGGTGACCCCAGGTGACCCCAAATGACCTCACGTAACCCCCCCGGTGACCCCAGGTGACCCCAAATGACTTCAGGTTGCCTCCCCGGTGACCACAAAAGGCACCCAATGACCTCAGGTAACCCCCCCGGTGACCTCAGGCGACACCCCCGGTGACCCCAGATGACCTCAAATCACCCCCCCGGTGACCCCTGGTGACCCCAAATGACCTCAGGTAACCCCTTCGGTGACGCCAGGTGACCCCAAATGACCTCAGGTAATTCCCAAGGTGACCCGAGGTGACCCCCCTGGTGACCCAAAATGACCTCAGGTAACCCCCCCGGTGACCACAAAGGGCCCCAAATCACCTCAGGTAACCCTTCCGGTGACCCGAGGTGACCACCCTGGGTGACCCCAAAAGGCACCAAATCACCACAGGAAACCCTCCAGGTGACCTAAATGGCCCCAAATGACCTCAAGTAAAACCCCCGGTGACCCCTGGTGACCCCCCCGGTGACCCCAAATGACCTCAGGTCACCCCCTTGGTGACCCCAGGTGACCCCAAATGACCTCAGGTAACATCCCCGGTGACCCGAGGTGACCCCAAATGACCTCAGGTGACCCCCGCGGTGAACCCAGGTGACCCCAAATGACCTCAGGTGACCCCCCCGGTGAACCCAGGTGACCCCAAATGACCTCAGGTACCCCCCCCGGTGACCCCAGGTGACCCCAAATGACCTCAGGTAACCCCCCCGGTGACCACAAAAGGACCCAAATGACCTCAGGGAACCCCCGGTGAACCCAGGTGACCCCAAATGACCTCAGGTAACCCTTCCGGTGACCCGAGGTGACCACCCTGGGTGACCCCAAAAGGCACCAAATCACCTCAGGAAACCCCCCAGGTGACCAAAAAAGGCCCCAAATGACCTCAAGTAAAACCCCCGGTGACCCCTGGTGACCCCCACGGTGACCCCAAATGACCTCAGGTGACCCCCTTGGTGACCCCAGGTGACCCCAAATGACCTCAGGTAACCCCCCTGGTGACCCGAGGTGACCCCAAATGACCGCAGGTGACCCCCCCGGTGAACCCAGGTGACCCCAAATGACCTCAGGTACCCTTCTCGGTGACCCCAGGTTACCCCAAATGACCTCAGGTAACCCCCCCAGTGACCACAAAAGGACCCAAATGACCTCAGGTAACCCCCGGTGACCCCAGGTGACCCCAAATGATTTCAGGAAACCCCCCAGGTGACCCCAGATGACCCCCTCGGTGACCCCAAATGACCTCAGGTAACCCCCCCGGTGACCCCAGGTGACCATAAATGATCTCAGGTAACCCTTCCGGTGATCCCAGGTGACCCCATTGGTGACCCCAAATGACCTCAGGTAACCCCCCCGGTGACTCCTGGTGACCCCAAATGACCTCAGGTAACCCCAATGGTGACGCCAGGTGCCCCCAAATGACCTCAGGTAATTCCCAAGGTGACCCGAGGTGACCCCCCCGGTGATCCAAGATGACCTTAGGTAACCCCCACGGTGACAACAAAAAGCCCCAAATCACCTCAGGAAACCCCGCAGGTGACCAAAAAAGGCCTCAAATGACCTCAGGATACCCCCTCGGTGACCCCTGGTGACCCCCCAGGTGACGCCAAATGACCTCAGGTGACCCCGTCGGTGACCCCAGGTGACCCCAAATGACCTCAGGTAACCCCCCGGTGACCCCAGGTGACCCCAAATGACCTCAGGTACCCCCCCCGGTGACCCCAGGTGACCCCAAATGACATCAGGTAACCCCCCCGGTGACCACAAAAGGCACCCAATGACCTCAGGTAACCCCCCCAGTGACTCCTGGTGACCCCAAATGACCTCAGGTGACCCCGTCGGTGACCCCAGGTGACCCCAAATGACCTCAGGTAACCCCCGGTGACCCCAGGTGACCCCAAATGACCTCAGGTACCCCCGGTGACCCCAGATGACCACAAATGACATCAGGTAACCCCCGGTGACCACAAAGGCACCCAATGACCTCAGGTAACCCCCAGTGACTCCTGGTGACCCCAAATGACCTCAGGTAACCCCCCTGGTGACTCCAGGTGACCTGAAATGACCTCAGGTAATTCCCAAGGTGACCCGAGGTGACCCCCCTGGTGACCCAAAATGACCTCAGGTAACCCCCCCGGTGACCACAAAAGGCCCCAAATCACCTCAGTAAACCCCCCAGGTGACCAAAAAAGGCCCCAAATGACCTCAGGTAACCCCCCCGGTGACCCCTGGTGACCCCCCCGGTGACCCCAAATGACCTCAGGTGACCCCCTCGGTGACCTCAGGTGACCCCAAATGACCTCAGGTAACCCCCCCGGTGACCCCAGGTGACCCCAAATGACTTCAGGTTGCCTCCCCGGTGACCACAAAAGGCACCCAATGACCTCAGGTAACCCCCCCGGTGACCTCAGGCGACCCCCCCGGTGACCCCAGATGACCTCAAATCACCCCCCCGGTGACCCCTGGTGACCCCAAATGACCTCAGGTAACCCCTTCGGTGACGCCAGGTGACCCCAAATGACCTCAGGTAATTCCCAAGGTGACCCGAGGTGACCCCCCGGTGACCCAAAATGACCTCAGGTAACCGCCCCGGTGACCCCAGGTGACCCCAAATGACCTCAGGTAACCCTTCCGGTGATCCCAGGTGACCCCATTGGTGACCAGAAATGACCTCAGGTGACCCCTTCGGTGACACCAGATGACCCCAAATGACCTCAGGTAACCCCCCTGGTGATCCCAGGTGACCCCAAATGACCTCAGGTAACCCTTCCGGTGATCCCAGGTGACCCTATTGGTGACCCAAAATGACCTCAGGTGACACCCTCTGTGACCCCAGGTGACCCCAAATGACCTCAGGTAACCCCCCCGGTGACCCCAAAAGGACCCAAATGACCTCAGGGAACCGCCCCGGTGACCCCAGGTTACCCCAAATGATTTCAGGTAACCCCCCAGGTGACCCCAGATGACCCCTCGGTGACCCCAAATGACCTCAGGTAACCCCCCCGGTGACCCCAGGTGACCCCAAATGATCTCAGGTAACTCTTCCGGTGATCCCAGGTGACCCCATTGGTGACCCCAAATAACCTCAGGTAACCCCCCCGGTGACTCCTGGTGACCCCAAATGACCTCGGGTAACCCCCCCGGTGACGTTTGGTGACCCCAAATGACCTCAGGTAACCCCAATGGTGATGCCAGGTGCCCCCAAATGACCTCAGATAATTCCCAAGGTGACCCGATGTGACCCCCCCGGTGACCCAAGATGACCTTAGGTAACCCCCACGGTGACCACAAAAAGCCCCAAATCACCTCAGGAAACCCCGCAGGTGACCAAAAAAGGCCCCAAATGACCTCAGGATACCCCAACGGTGACCCCTGGTGACCACCCTGGTGACCCCAAATGACCTCAGGTGACCCCCTCGGTGACCCCAGGTGACCCCAAATGACCTCAGGTAACCCCCCAGGTGACCCTGGGTGACCCCCCCGGTGACCCTAAATGACCTCAGGTAACCCCCTTGGTGACCCCAGGTGACCCCAAATGACCTCAGGTAACCCTTCCGGTGATCCCAGGTGACCCCATTGGTGACCCCAAATGACCTCAGGTAACCCCCCCGGTGACCCGAGGTGACCCCCCTGGGTCACCCCAAAAGACCACAAATAACCTCAGGTACCCCACCCGGTGACCCCAGGTGACCCCAAAGGACTTCAGGTAACCCCCCCGGTGACCACAAAAGGCCCCAAATGACCTCAGGTAACCCCCCCGGTGACCTCAGGTGACCTCCCCTGTGACCCCAAATGACCTCAGGTAACCCCCCCGGTGACGCCAGGTGACCCCAAATGACCTCAGGTAATTCCCAAGGTGACCTGAGGTGACCCCCGGTGACCCAAAATGACCTCAGGTAACCCCCGGTGACCAAAAGGCCCCAAATCACCTCAGGAAACCCCCCAGGTGACCAAAAAAGGCCCCAAATGACCTCAGGATACCCCCCCGGTGACCCCTGGTGCCCCCCCTGGTGACACGAAATGACCTCAGGTAACCCCCTCGGTGACCCCAGGTGACCCCAAATGACCTCAGGTAACCCCCGGTGACCCCAGGTGACCCCAAATGACCTCAGGTAACCCCCGGTGACCCGAGGTGACCCCATGGGTGACCCAAAAGGCCAAAATAACCTCAGGTACCCCCTGTGACCCCAGGTGACCCCAAATGACTTCAGGTAACCCCCCCGGTGGCCACAAAAGGCACTCAATGACCTCAGGTAACCCCCCCGGTGACCTCATGTGACCCCCACGGTGACCCCAAATGACCTCAGGTTACCCCCTCGGTGACTCCTGGTGACCCCAAATGACCTCAGGTAACCCCATCGGTGACGCCATGTGACCCCAAATGACCTCAGGTTATTCCCAAGGTGACCCGAGGTGACCCCCCCGGTGACCCAAAATGACCTCAAGTAACTTCCCCCGGTGACCACAAAAGGCCCCAAATCACCTCAGGAAACCCCCAGGTGACCAAAAAGGCCCCAAATGACCTCAGGATACCCCCGGTGACCCCTGGTGACCCCCGGTGACCCCAAATGACCTCAGGTGACCCCTCGGTGACCCCAGGTGACCCCAAATGATTTTAGGTAACCCCCGGTGACCCCAGGTGACCACAAATGACCTCAGGTAACCCCCCCGGTGACAACAAAAGGACCCAAATGACCTCAGGTAACCCCTACGGTGATCCCAGGTGACCCCATTGGTGACCCCAAACGACCTCAGGTGACCCCCTCGGATACCCCAGGTGACCCCAAATGACCTCAGGTAACCCCTCGGTGACCACAGGTGACCCCAAATGACCTCAGGTAACTCCCTCGGTGACCACAGGTGACACCCAAATGACCTCAGGTAACCCCCCAGGTGACCCGAGGTGACACCCCTGGGTGACCCCAAAAGGCCACAAATAACCTCAGGTAACCCCCGGTGACCCAAGGTGACCCCAAATGACCTCAGGTAACCCCCCCGATGACCCGAGGTGACCCCCCTGGGTGACCCCAAAAGGCCACAAATAACCTCAGGTAACCCCCGGTGACCCCAGGTGACCCCAAATGACTTCAGGTAACCCCACTGGTGACCACAAAGGCACCCAAATGACCTCAGGTAACCCTCCGGTGACCTCAGGTGACCCCACTGGTGACCCCAAATAAACTCAGGTAACCCCTCGGTGACCCCAGGTGACCCCAAATGACCTCAGGTAACCCTCCCGGTGACCCCAGGTGACCCCAAATGACCTCAGGTAATACCCATGGTGACCCCAGGTGACCCCACCGGTGACTCACAAATGACCTCAGGTAACCCCCCAGTGACCACAAAGGCCCCAAATCACCTCAGGAAACCCCCAGGTGACCAAAAAGGCCCCAAATGACCTCAGGTAACCCCCGGTGACCCGAGGTGACCCCTGGGTCACCCCAGAAATGACCTCAGGTACCCACCCGGTGACCCCAGGTGACCCCAAAGGACTTCAGGTAACCCCCGGTGACCACAAAGGCCCCAAATGACCTCAGGTAACCCCCGGTGACCTCAGGTGACCCCCCGGTGACCCCAAATGACCTCAGGTAACCCCCTCGGGTGACCCCTAGGTGACCCCAAATGACCTCAGGTAACCCCCCCGGTGACCCCAGGTGACCCCAAATGACCTCAGGTAACCCCCGGTGACCACAAAAGGCACCCAAATGACCTCAGGTAACCCCCGGTGACCTCAGGTGACTCCCGGTGACCCCAAATGACCTCAGGTAACCCCCGGTGACCAAAAGGCCCCAAATGACCTCAGGTAACCCCCAGGTGACCCAAAGGCCCCAAATGACCTCAGGTAACTCCCCAGGTGACCCTAGGTGACCCCCGGTGACCCAAAATGACCTCAGGTGACTTCCCCGGTGACCCCAGTTGACCCAAAATGACCTCAGGTAACCCCCCCGGTGACGCCACGTGACCCCAAATGACCTCAGGTAACCCCGGTGACGCTAGGTGACCCCAAGTGACCCCAAATGACCTCAGGTAACCCCCTTGGTGACCCCAGGTGACCCCAAATGACCTCAGGTGACCCCCTCGGTGACCCCAGGTGACCCGAAATGATTTTAGGTAACCCCCCCGGTGACCCCAGGTGACCCCAAATGACCTCAGGTACCCCCTTAATGACCCCAGGTGACCCCAAATGACCTCAGGTAACCCCCCCGGTGACAACAGAAGGACCCAAATGACCTCAGGTAACCCCTCCGGTGACCGCAGGTTACCCAAATGACCTCAGGTAACCCCCTTGGTGACCCCAGGTGACCCCAAATGACCTCCGGTAACCCTTCCGGTGATCCCAGGTGACCCCATTGGTGACCCCAAACGACCTCAGGTGACCCCCTCGGATATCCCAGGTGACCCCAAATGACCTCAGGTAACCCCCCCGGTGACACCAGGTGACCCCAAATGACCTCAGGTAACCCTTCAGGTGATCCCAGGGGACCCCATTGGGGACCCCAAATGACCTCAGGTGACCACCTCGGTGACCCAAGGTGACCCAAAATGACCTCAGGTATCCCTTCCGGTGATCCGAGGTGACCCCATTGGTGACCCCAAATGACCTCAGGTGACCCCCTCGGTGACCCCAGGTGACCCCAAATGACCTCTGGTAACCCCCCTGGTGACGTCAGGTGACCCTAAATGACCTCAGGTAATTCCCAAGGTGACCCGAGGTGACCCCCCCGGTGACCCAAAATGACCTCAGGTAACCCCCCCGGTGATCACAAAAGGCCCCAAATCACCTCAGGAAACCCCCCAGGTGACCAAAAAGGCCCCAAATGACCTCAGGTAACCCCCCCGGTGACCCTTGGTGACCCCCCCGGTGACCCCAAATGACCTCAGGTGACCCCCTCGGTGACCCCAGGTGACCCCAAATGACCTCAGGTAACCCCCCCCCTGGTGACCACAAAAGGACTCAAATGACCTCAGGTAACCCCTTTGGTGACCCCGGGTGACCTCAAATGACCTCAGGTAACCCTTCCGGTGATCCCAGGTGACCCCATTGGTGACCCCAATGGACCTCAGGTGACCCCGTCGGTGACCCCAGGTGACCCCAAATGACCTCAGGTAACACCCCTGGTGATCCCAGACGACCCCAAATGACCTCAGGTAACCCTTCCGGTGATCCCAGGTGACCCCATTGGTGACCAGAAATGACCTCATGTGACCCCTTCGGTGACACCAGATGACCCCAAATGACCTCAGGTAACCCCCTGGTGATCCCAGGTGACCCCAAATGACCTCTGGTAACCCTTTCGGTGATCCCAGGTGACCCTTTTGGTGACCCCAAATGACCTCAGGTGACACCCTCTGTGACCCCAGGTGACCCAAAGGACCTCAGGTAACCCCCCCGGTGACCACAAAAGGACCCAAATGACCTCAGGGAACCCCCCCGGTGACCCCAGGTTACCACAAATGATTTCAGGTAACCCCCCAGGTGACCCCAGATGACCCCTCGGTGACCCCAAATGACCTCAGGTACCCCCCCCGGTGACCCCAGGTGACCCCAAATGATCTCAGGTAACTCTTCCGGTGATCCCAGGTGACCCCATTGGTGACCCCAAATAACCTCAGGTAACCCCCCCGGTGACTCCTGGTGACCCCAAATGACCTCAGGTAACCCCAATGGTGACGCCAGGTGCCCCCAAATGACCTCAGGTAATTCCCAAGGTGACCCGATGTGACCCCCCCGGTGACCCAAGATGACCTTAGGTAACCCCCACGGTGACCACAAAAAGCCCCAAATCACCTCAGGAAACCCCGCAGGTGACTAAAAAAGGCCCCAAATGACCTCAGGATACCCCAACGGTGACCCCTGGTGACCACCCTGGTGACCCCAAATGACCTCAGGTGACCCCCTCGGTGACCCCAGGTGACCCCAAATGACCTCAGGTAACCCCCCAGGTGACCCCGGGTGACCCCCCAGGTGACCCTAAATGACCTCAGGTAACCCCTTGGTGACCCCAGGTGACCCCAAATGACCTCAGGTAACCCTTCCGGTGATCCCAGGTGACCCCATTGGTGACCCCAAATGACCTCAGGTAACCCCCCCGGTGACCCGAGGTGACCCCCCTGGGTCACCCCAAAAGGCCACAAATAACCTCAGGTACCCCACCCGGTGACCCCAGGTGACCCCAAAGGACTTCAGGTAACCCCCCCGGTGACCACAAAAGGCACCCAATGACCTCAGGTAACCCCCCCGGTGACCTCAGGTGACCTCCCCGTTGACCCGAAATGACCTCAGGTAACCCCTTCGGTGACGCCAGGTGACCCCAAATGACCTCAGGTAACCCCCCCGGTGACGCCAGGTGACCCCAAATGACCTCAGGTAATTCCCAAGGTGACCCGAGGTGACCCCCCCGGTGACCCAAAATGACCTCAGGTAACCCCTCCGGTGACCAAAAAAGGCCCCAAATCACCTCAGGAAACCCCCCAGGTGACCAAAAAAGGCCCCAAATGACCTCAGGATACCCCCCCGGTGACCCCTGGTGCCCCCCCTGGTGACACGAAATGACCTCAGGTAACCCCCTCGGTGACCCCAGGTGACCCCAAATGACCTCAGGTAACCCCCTCGGTGACGCCAGGTGACCCCCCCTGTGACCCCAAATGACGTCAGGTGACCTCCTCTGTTACCCCAGGTGACCCCAAATGACCTCAGGTAACCCCCGCGGTGACCCGAGGTGACCCCCCTGGGTGACCCAAAAAGGCCAAAAATAACCTCAGGTACCCCCCTGTGACCCCAGGTGACCCCAAATGACTTCAGGTAACCCCCCCGGTGGCCACAAAAGGCACTCAATGACCTCAGGTAACCCCCCCGGTGACCTCAGGTGACCCCCACGGTGACCCCAAATGACCTCAGGTTACACCCCCGGTGACTCCTGGTGACCCCAAATGACCTCAGGTAACCCCATCGGTGACGCCATGTGACCCCAAATGACCTCAGGTTATTCCCAAGGTGACCCGAGGTGACCCCCCCGGTGACCCAAAATGACCTCAAGTAACTTCCCCGGTGACCACAAAAGGCCCCAAATCACCTCAGGAAACCCCCCAGGTGACCAAAAAAGGCCAAAAATGACCTCAGGATACCCCCCCGGTGACCCCTGGTGCCCCCCCGGTGACCCCAAATGACCTCAGGTGACCCCCTCGGTGACCCCAGGTGACCCCAAATGATTTTAGGTAACCCCCCCGGTGACCCCAGGTGACCACAAATGACCTCAGGTAACCCCCGGTGACAACAAAAGGACCCAAATGACCTCAGGTAACCCCTACGGTGATCCCAGGTGACCCCATTGGTGACCCCAAACGACCTCAGGTGACCCCCTCGGATACCCCAGGTGACCCCAAATGATTTCAGGTAACCCCCCAGGTGACCCCAGATGACCCCCTCGGTGACCCCAAATGACCTCAGGTAACCCCCCCGGTGACCCCAGGTGACCCCAAATGATCTCAGGTAACCCTTCCGGTGATCCCAGGTGACCCCATTGGTGACCCCAAATGACCTCAGGTAACCCCCCCGGTGACTCCTGGTGACCCCAAATGACCTCAGGTAACCCCAATGGTGACGCCAGGTGCCCCCAAATGACCTCAGGTAATTCCCAAGGTGACCCGATGTGACCCCCCCGGTGACCCAAGATGACCTTAGGTAACCCCCACGGTGACAACAAAAAGCCCCAAATCACCTCAGGAAACCCCGCAGGTGACCAAAAAAGACCTCAAATGACCTCAGGATACCCCCTCGGTGACCCCTGGTGACCCCCCAGGTGACGCCAAATGACCTCAGGTGACCCCCTCGGTGACCCCAGGTGACCCCAAATGACCTCAGGTAACCCCCCGGTGACCCCAGGTGACCCCAAATGACCTCAGGTACCCCCCCCGGTGACCCCAGGTGACCCCAAATGACATCAGGTAACCCCCCCGGTGACCACAAAAGGCACCCAATGACCTCAGGTAACCCCCCCAGTGACTCCTGGTGACCCCAAATGACCTCAGGTGACCCCGTCGGTGACCCCAGGTGACCCCAAATGACCTCAGGTACCCCCCTCGGTGACCCCAGATGACCACAAATGACATCAGGTAACCCCCCCGGTGACCACAAAAGGCACCCAATGACCTCAGGTAACCCCCGGTGACCTCAGGTGACCTCCCCTGTGACCCCAAATGACCTCAGGTAACCCCCCCGGTGACGCCAGGTGACCCCAAATGACCTCAGGTAATTCCCAAGGTGACCCGAGGTGACCCCCCCGGTGACCCAAAATGACCTCAGGTAACCCCCCCGGTGACCAAAAAAGGCCCCAAATCACCTCAGGAAACCCCCCTAGGTGACCAAAAAAGGCCCCAAATGACCTCAGGATACCTCCCCGGTGACCCCTGGTGCCCCCCCTGGTGACCCGAAATGACCTCAGGTGACCCCCTTCGGTGACCCCAGGTGACCCCAAATGACCTCAAGTAACCCCCCGGTGACCCCAGGTGACCCCAAATGACCTCAGGTAACCCCCCCGGTGACGCCAGGTGACCCCCCCTGTGACCCCAAATGACTTCAGGTGACCTCCTCTGTTACCCCAGGTGACCCCAAATGACCTCAGGTAACCCCCGCGGTGACCCGAGGTGACCCCCCTGGGTGACCCAAAAAGGCCAAAAATAACCTCAGGTACCCCCCCCTGTGACCCCAGGTGACCCCAAATGACTTCAGGTAACCCCCCCGGTGGCCACAAAAGGCACTCAATGACCTCTGGTAACCCCCCGGTGACCTCAGGTGACCCCCACGGTGACCCCAAATGACCTCAGGTTACCCCCCCGGTGACTCCTGGTGACCCCAAATGACCTCAGGTAACCCCATCGGTGACGCCATGTGACCCCAAATGACCTCAGGTTATTCCCAAGGTGACCCGAGGTCACCCCCCCGGTGACCCAAAATGACCTCAAGTAACTTCCCCGGTGACCACAAAAGGCCCCAAATCACCTCAGGAAACCCCCCAGGTGACCAAAGAAGGCCCCAAATGACCTCAGGTAACCCCACCGGTGACCCCTGGTGACCCCCCCGGTGACCCCAAATGACCTCAGGTGACCCCCTCGGTGACCCCAGGTGACCCCAAATGATTTTAGGTAACCCCCCCGGTGACCCCAGGTGACCACAAATGACCTCAGGTAACCCCTACGGTGATCCCAGGTGACCCCATTGGTGACCCCAAACGACCTCAGGTGACCCCTCGGATACCCCAGGTGACCCCAAATGACCTCAGGTAACCCCCCCGGTGACCACAGGTGACCCCAAATGACCTCAGGTAACCCTTCCGGTGATCCCAGGTGACCCCATTGGTGACCCCAAACGACCTCAGGTGACCCCCTCGGTGACCCCAGGTGACCCCAAATGACCTCAGGCAACCCTCTCGGTGACCCCAGGGGACCCCAAATGACATCAGGTAATTCCCTCGGTGACCACAAAAGCACCCAAATGACCTCAGGTAACCCCCCAGGTGACCCGAGGTGACACCCCTGGGTGACCCCAAAAGGCCACAAATAACCTCAGGTAACCCCCGGTGACCCAAGGTGACCCCAAATGACCTCAGGTAACCCCCCCGATGACCCGAGGTGACCTCCTGGGTGACCCCAAAAGGCCACAAATAACCTCAGGTACCCCCTCCCCGGTGACGCCAGGTGATCCCAAATGACTTCAGGTAACCCCCACTGGTGACCACAAAAGGCACCCAATGAATTCAGGTAACCCTCCCGGTGACCTCAGGTGACCCCCTGGTGACCCCAAATAAACTCAGGTAACCTTCCCCGGTGACTCCTGGTGACCCCAAATGACCTCAGGTTACCTCCCCGGTGACGCCATGTGACCCCAAAAGACCTCAGGTAATACACATGGCGACCCGAGGTGACCCCGCCGGTGACTCAAAATGACCTCAGGTAACCTCCCCAGTGACCACAAAAGGCCCCAAATCACCTCAGGAAACCCCCCAGGTGACCAAAAAAGGCCCCAAATGACCTCAGGTAACCCCCCCGGTGACCCGAGGTGACCCCCCTGGGTCACCCCAAAAGGCCACAAATAACCTCAGGTACCCCACCCGGTGACCCCAGGTGACCCCAAAGGACTTCAGGTAACCCCCCCGGTGACCACAAAAGGCCCCAAATGACCTCAGGTAACCCCCCCGGTGACCTCAGGTGACCTCCCCGGTGATCCCAAATGACCTCAGGTAACCCCCCCGGTGACCCGAGGTGACCCCCCTGGGTCACCCCAAAAGGCCACAAATAACCTCAGGTACCCCACCCGGTGACCCCAGGTGACCCCAAAGGACTTCAGGTAACCCCCCCGGTGACCACAAAAGGCCCCAAATGACCTCAGGTAACCCCCCCGGTGACCTCAGGTGACCTCCCCGGTGACCCCAAATGACCTCAGGTAACCCCCCCCGGTGACCAAAAAAGGCCCCAAATCCCCTCAGGAAACCCCCCAGGTGACCAAAAAAGGCCCCAAATGACCTCAGGATACCCCCCCGGTGACCCCTGGTGCCCCCCCTGGTGACCCGAAATGACCTCAGGTGACCCCCTCGGTGACCCCAGGTGACCCCAAATGACCTCAAGTAACCCCCCGGTGACCCCAGGTGACCCCAAATGACCTCAGGTAACCCCCCCGGTGACGCCAGGTGACCCCCCCTGTGACCCCAAATGACTTCAGGTGACCTCCTCTGTTACCCCAGGTGACCCCAAATGACCTCAGGTAACCCCCCCGGTGACCCGAGGTGACCCCCCTGGGTGACCCAAAAAGGCCAAAAATAACCTCAGGTACCCCCCCCTGTGACCCCAGGTGACCCCAAATGACTTCAGGTAACCCCCCCGGTGGCCACAAAAGGCACTCAATGACCTCAGGTAACCCCCCCGGTGACCTCATGTGACGCCCACGGTGACTCAAATGACCTCAGGTTACACCCCCGGTGACTCCTGGTGACCCCAAATGACCTCAGGTAACCCCATCGGTGACGCCATGTGACCCCAAATGACCTCAGGTTATTCCCAAGGTGACCCGAGGTGACCCCCCCGGTGACCCAAAATGACCTCAAGTAACTTCCCCGGTGACCACAAAAGGCCCCAAATCACCTCAGGAAACCCCCCAGGTGACCAAAAAAGGCCCCAAATGACCTCAGGATACCCCCGGTGACCCCTGGTGACCCCCCCGGTGACCCCAAATGACCTCAGGTGACCCCCTCGGTGACCCCAGGTGACCCCAAATGATTTTAGGTAACCCCCCCGGTGACCCCAGGTGACCACAAATGACCTCAGGTAACCCCCCCGGTGACAACAAAAGGACCCAAATGACCTCAGGTAACCCCTACGGTGATCCCAGGTGACCCCATTGGTGACCCCAAACGACCTCAGGTGACCCCCTCGGATACCCCAGGTGACCCCAAATGACCTCAGGTAACCCCCCCGGTGACCACAGGTGACCCCAAATGACCTCAGGTAACCCTTCCGGTGATCCCAGGTGACCCCATTGGTGACCCCAAATGACCTCAGGTGACCCCCTCGGTGACCCCAGGTGACCCCAAATGACCTCAGGCAACCCTCCCGGTGACCCGAGGTGACACCCCTGGGTGACCCCAAAAGGCCCCAAATAACCTCAGGTAACACCCGGTTACCCAAGGTGACCCCAAATGACCTCAGGTAACCCCCGGTGACCCCAGGTTACCCCAAATGACCTCAGGTAACCCCCCATTGACCCCGGGTTACCCCAAGTGACCTCAGGTAACCCCCTTGGTGACCCCAGTTGACCTCAAATGACTTCAGGTAACCCTTCCGGTGATCCCAGGTGACCCCATTGGTGACCCCAAAATGACCTCAGGTGAGCCCCTCGGATACCCCAGGTGACCGCAAATGAGCTCAGCTAACCCCCCCGGTGACCCCAGGTGACCCTAAATGACCTCAGGTAACCCTTCCGGTGATCCCAGGTGACCCCATTGGTGACCAGAAATGACCTCAGGTGACCCCCTCGGTGACCCCAGGTTACCCCAAATGACCTCAGGTAACCCCCCTGGTGACCACAAAAGGCCCCAAATCACCTCAGGAAACCCCTCAGGTGACCAAAAAAGGCCACAAATGACCTCAGGTAACCCCCCCGGTGACCCCTGGTGACCCCCCCGGTGACCCCAAATGACCTCAGGTGACCCCCTCGGTGACCCCAGGTGACCCCAAATGACCTCAGGTAACCCCCCCGGTGATCCCAGGTTACCCTATTGGTGACCCCAAATGTCCTCAGGTGACCCCCTCGGATACCCCAGGTGACCCCAAATGATTTCAGGTAACCCCCCCGGTGACTCCAGGTGACCCCAAATGACCTCAGGTACCCCCCCCCGATGACCACAAAAGGCACCCAATGACCTACGGTAACACCCCCGGTGACCTAAGGTAACTTCCCCGGTGACCCCAGTTGACCCAAAATGACCTCAGGTAACCC
>NW_026087974.1:0-23301 GCF_022539395.1 Myiozetetes cayanensis
TCGAGAGAGCACGGGGCGGTGGGGAGCAAAACACAGTTGTGCAAGAGCAAGACTGAGAAACAGAGAAATTGAGGACAGAGAGGGGGTGAGGGTAAAAGAGAGATTGAGAGAGGCAGAGACTGAGATCGAGAGAAAGAGAAGTCCAAAGGCAAGGAGACAGAGACCAGAAAGATGCTGAGAAACATTGAGGCATGCTGAGAAATAGAGCAAGAAGGGCAGGGAAGAGCTGAGAGACAGAGTTTTACCCTCTGTGAGGGTAATCAGAAATTGAAATAGGGCAAGAGAGACCAAAAGCGAGATTGAAACCTGCTGAGAGAAAGAGAGGGGGCTCAGGAGGCACAGGGGGAGATGATGGAGGGGGCATGGGGGGGGGCCAGAGAGAGAGAGGTAAAAACAAAGAGAGGTCATGGCCAAGAATGACAGCAAAAGAAAGAGAGGTAGAGCTTCTCTCTTTGCAGGGGGCTGCGGTAACTGGGAAGTCCCTTACAGAGACAACGTCTTCTACCCTAGTGGGAAACATGTTCAGTGGCCCACCAAATTCGGAAAAGCAGTTTGCATATGGGACCCTTCTGGTCCCCATGAACCCTTGCAAACAAGATGCTTGCAGCAATGCAAATAATTAGCAGTTCTGTTGTGATTTTTTTTCTGGTTTCCTAGAAACAGGAAAACAGTCCCACTAGCTCTTTTAACAGCCCCATCAGCTCTTTTATCACCCCCATCATGCCTGCTACTCCTTTGTGCCCAGAAATAAATATGGTCTTTCAGCTCTGCGGCACACCCACTGCTCTTGCTGATCCACTTCTTTCTACCAGTAGTTGTGATCTTGAAGAGCACAGGGATGCAGTCTCTGTCCCAAAGCCTGGGTGCCAGCACCTAATCCCACACCTGGGTCTTGCCGTTTTCACAGTAATCATGAACAGGACACTCTCAATTGCATACTCAGTCTTCTACTTCTTTGCAGCAGTCCCCTAAGGCAATCATTGATGTTGGTAGTGCCTCTTTGATAACGTTTAAGAAAGGGTAAAAAAAGATCAGCAGCTGTGAGAGTGGAGTAAGAGAAAGAAACCTGCAGACACCAAGGTCAGTGAAGGAGGGGGAGGAGGTGCTACAGGCAGTAGAACAGAGATTCCCCTGCAGCCTGTGGAGAAGACCGGGGTGACACAGGTTGTCCCCCTGCAACCCACAGAACACCATGCCAGAGCAAATATCCACACTGCAGCCCTTGGAGGACCATGCACCAGAGCAGGTGGATGTGCCCTGAAGGAAGCTGCAGCCCATGGAGAGGAGCCCACACTGGAGCATGTTTGCTGGCAGTACTTGTTACCCCATGGAAAGGACCCATGCTGGAGCAGATCATGAAGGACTGTATTCTGTGGGAGGGACTCCACACTGGAGCAGGGGAAGAATGTGAGGAGGAAGAGATGAACGGTTATGAATGGATCGCAATCCCCATTCATTGTCTCCCTGTGCTGCTCAGGGAGGGAAAAGGACATAGAAGAGTTCATATAATCATCGAATCATAGAATATCCTGAGTTGAAAGCGACTCACAGTGATGATCGAGTCAAACTCCTGGCTCTGCACAGGACAACCCCAAAAATCACATGTTGAGTATTGTCCAAACAGTTCTTGAACTCAGAGAGGCTTGGTACCATGACCACCTTTCCTGGGGAGCGTGTTCCAGTGTCTGCTCACCCTCTGGGAGAAGAACCTTTTCCTAATATCCAACCTAAATCTCTCCTGAGAGAGATTCATGCCATTCCTTCAGGTCCTATCACTGATCACCTGTTCAGGGTCCTGGGGGTGCCACCAGGGATTTGTGGGGATACCTTTTTGTAGATAGCTTTTCCCCACCCAGGAGATAAGTTTCTCACTTTCTATGAAAATTAGTTATCATGTGCAGTTCATTCTTTCAGACCTTTCCGGAAATGAGTCAGAGGGCTTCGGGGGTCTTGGGTCATCTTGATCTCCCCCTATATTCCACGCCCGCTTCTTGGCCTAATTCCTATGCTTGCACTGTACTGTGTTGTACTTATCTCCAGGAACTAGAACAAGGACGTTTGTCCTGGAAAAGTGCTGCCCTACGTCCGTATGGCCCCTTCTCCAGCCACATCCTGTTCTTTCTCACGGCATGTTATTACACACAATCCATGGTTGGCTCCACAGCCATCCGGCTACTGGTGTTTGAGATATACACATTAGCCCCTTATCTTCTGGGCTTCTACAATTGGGATGGCTATTAACTACCGGTCTTAGAGGTCTCAACCGTGAGGTTATAGCATTGCAGAGCAAAGTGAGAGAGTTGGAAAAGGAAGTTGGGACTTTACAAGATGCAAAGGCAATCGTGCAAGAAGTAATTACTACTCAATCAGAGCGGCGCTATGAGCAGCAATGCACTGTAGAATGGCTGGTGGCGTGTATTGCTAACAAACAAAGGCACAGAGGTGGGAAAAGTAAGGTTTCAATTTCCCAAGTTCATACTCTCACTATGAAATCTTGATGGGATCTCAAGGAGCAGGATGGAAATATCTGGAGTGAGTCCTTGGACTCCGAGATTGAGTTTGAGCCAGATTTAGCAGATAGGGAGGTGGTAGAAGCACTACCCCTCATACAAGTGGAGAGGCAGAGGGATCTGACAGACAGAGGAGTACAGATCACATGCACTTATAGTCTGAAAGAGTTAAGGGAATTTTTAGAGGTCTACCAGGAGAAGAGTGAGGAAGGCATACTGGCATGGATTTTGCGAGCTTTGGATAATGGTGCTGCATCTTTCCACTTATTAATGTGTGAAAAAGATCTATTAAGTCCTACAACCAGAGAGGATCAAACAGGGATGTGCTTGATTACAAAATATCAGGGGCCCTGATGGGCAGGATGCTGCTGCACCTTTGCTATATAAATGGCTGTGTACAGCAACTTTAACAGCATATGCAGATGCTGCTGAATTAGTGCGGAAGACTGTTGAGGAGGACTGTAAATCGCTCAAGTGACCTTGCAGCTGGGAATAACCCTTGATAAACCAGTGTGAACAGCAAGCCAGTGATCCTCTAGCATGGACTGAGTGTAATGGTGCCTGCATCTCTGCTTGTGTGCTTCTGCCTGGACATTGCTTCAGGGATCCCTCAGTTAGCAAATTAATGGGAAAAAAACTACTCTATGTTTTAGTTGTATTTGTGGTTGTCCCAGCTCCCTTCCTGTGCTGACTCAAACATAGGTGCTTCATTATGAGAGACACATGGACATGCTGGAGAGAGTTCAACCAAGGGCCGTGAAGATGATTAAGGGACTAGAGCACCTCTCCTATGAGGAAAGGTTGAGAGAACTGGGACTGTTTATTCTAGAGAAGAGGAGGTTCAGGGGGGATCTCATTAATGTATATAAATGCCTGAAGGGAGAGTGAAAACAAGATGGAGACAAGCTCTTTTCAGTGGTGCTCAGTGACAGGAGAAGAGGCAATGGGCACAAGCTGAAACATAGGAGGTTCTGTCTGAGAATCAGGAAACACTTTTTCACTGTGAGGGTGACTAAGCTCTGGAACAAGTTGCTAAGGGGGATTGTAGAGCCACCTGGACATGATCCTGGGTAACCAGCTCTAGGAGGCACTGCTTGATCAGGGATGTTGGACCAGGGCACCTCCAGACATCCCAGCCAACCTCAGCCATTCCACAATTCTGTGAACAGACAGGGGACCCAAGACAGAAATGCATGCATATGTAGACACTTGGCTTTTGAGGCAAGCTAGTGTTTGTAAGAAATCTGAGTAACAGTCCATACCCTTGAATAACACACCCAAGATAGGTTAAAAAAAGGCTCTAATTTCTTTCAGAGTGAGAGAGACAAGTTAGAGGTACTGTCAAAACTCTCACTTCTTCCAACCTTACTGCATGTCAGATGAGCAATCATGATGACCTCTTCTGTGTAGAATGACTATGAGAACATTATCTTTGTGCACTGAGCCCAGACTGCTGGCAAAAGCTAACAACAACATTATAGAAGTGAGAGAACCAAGAAGCTCCTATGGGAAGAACAAAGCCTTATTTCTAGAAGAAACTACACAGTGAAAGTAGTGACAGCTATAAAGGCTTTCTACTGAGCACTTCAGTAGGTCTGACAGTCTACAGAATCAGTTATAATACTAATACCCTAATAATATGGCCACTTCCTGGCCACCTCATTTGACCTCCAAGTCCCCAGAGATGTTTAAGTTAAAATGTAATTTCATTCTGTTCCATGTTCCACCCACTTCATGCAAATGTCTCGTTCTGGCACAGTACCAAACAGATGAAAAATCTGGTTAAATCAGAAGAGTTGCAAATAATCTGAATTACACCATACATACTAAACATAAGTACTTACAGGCACCTAAAGCAGGACTTGTTCCCCAACAGCTTCAAAAAAGTTCATATCTCTTCCCATTTCTATACATTAATATGCCCTTATCCCCCCAGAAGGGAACATTTTTGCAGCACTTGTAAGCTCAATATCAGTATCACACTAAGGACACCTACAGGGTTTTCAGTCAGCACAGAATGCAGGTAAAAGACCGAGCTGATCCAAGTCTCATTGGTCTCCAGAGCTAACATACACAAACAAAGGTCAGCATTCTCACATGGGCAAAGTCTCATTTGCCATCTTGCAAGACAGTCTAAGGGCACATGGGCACCCTACCTTTGCCTGTAAAATTCAACACAACTTCCATGCTCCATAACGCAACATACAGATATTTGGTTGATTAAACAGAGGATGCAGAAGCAAGCCATGCCCGAGCCCTGAGGTGCAAATTCATAGGAGAGTACACCAAATTCCAGATGTGCTCTATTCATAGATGTAGTCTCTCTGCAAAGATTGTCACAGGCTGCTCCACATTTTTGGGAAAACAAACTTCTCTCACACAAATGCACAGTAATAATAATAATGGCCAGTCTTCGTGAGCGAAGATCCGGGGAAGGTCTTTACACCTTCCAGCCTGCGCATTGGATTTTTTAGGTGAGACACAGTGTGCGCGGAACTGAGCCCACCCTTTAATCCTAAGGTTCATCTGCCGGGGCCAAGCGAGCTTGGACGGTGGCAGTGAGGTCCTCAGGACGTAGATGGGTTGCCTTTTTAAGGGCTAATGAGCTCCATCTGCCCGGGAGTGGCCCTGACTGGGAATCGAACCTGGGCCTCAGTGGTGACAGTGCCGCGCCCTTACCACTAGACCACCAGGGGCTCCACAAATGCACAGTATTCTACAGTCTTCATGTCAATGTCAGGTATGCTGAATGCTAGGGACCTCTTTTCTGAGGCAGTGGTCTTAGGCAGGAAAATATGTAATATCCCCTCTAGGTCTCCCTTGAAAATTTTTCAAAGGCTATTTTCACTATAGCCCACAGCATTATGAAAATAATCATCAGTAATTTAAAATCAACAAAAATATAATTCTGGGAAACATTCTTTTAATGAAGAACACTTCCCTGTAAATACTCATCAGCAGAGTGCTAGAACAACAATCTCCCAGTCACTGTTTGGCATTATTTCTAAGCTAACAAAATCTAACACGCTTGTGATTCTTGGAGGAATTAATGCAGTAACTAAATTTAATTTTAAATGCAAACCAGCAGATACTCACATTCCGATAATAAACATGGACAACAAGAGTTTACCGGGTTTCCAAGTAAAAACACAATGCAGTTTGCAAACCCTGCAATGTAAATGTCCTCAGTAAACCAGCTATATAAAGATTTCAAATAAAAAATGAATATTTATTGATACTATTTTTAACCACATCTTTTCTAGAAATTCAATGCATCATTTCTATATGCACTGCACAGAATATGCACTTTTAAAAACGTGTTTATGTAAATCACCCATGGTTTCACCATGAAATGCCTTTGCATACAGTTGTGAAGGATAGTTTAATTCCAGAATTTCTTCTACAGATATCTGGATAATACACCATCAACAAAGAATCAACTGAATAACAACCCTTAAAATGCTTTATTGAATGGAGTATTTTTGTAATGTGCAGAAGATATGTCCTAAAAGACTACCGTTTGATTTTTTATTTTTTTAATAACCTCAACAATCCATTAAAAATGAATCTTTATTGAAGGTAACTCCTGAGATAAACAGAAGACTAGTGTAAAAAGTTCCCCTAAAACATTTTCTGTTGCAGATACTAAAAGAAAAACAATGCTAATATGCTACTAAATGGAAACAATTGGAAGTTGAGAATTGAGAAAATGAGAATGGAACTTAAATATCAACCTATGGGGTAGCTTCTTTTGTTGCTGTTATCTTAGATTAACATACATATCAGTTCTCTTAGGAACATCATCAGGTTTTCAAGTCTAATTTTCAAAAGTTGTATGCTTTTTTATCTTTATAAGCTAACTTTACATTCCAAATAACTAGTCTTGCTGTCCCTTGCTTTGGGGTTATTATAGTAATCCATAAAAAACCCCTTTATCGGATTAACACTATAGGCAAATAGAATGACTCAATTAAAGAGGCTTTATTTTTATGTCAGAAATATAACCCAAAACTTCAATAAATAAAGGTTGATAGGAAGCTAGCATTAAGAATCCAAATTGTAACATATGGAGATATCTGGGAGGTCAAATCCTCAAACTCTCCTAAATAGTAAGGAGTCTCTGTAAACTATGAATACATAACTCAAAATTATAAGGACTATGAAGTCTTAAAACTAAAACAACATAATCCAAGTTAATTCCTCCCCACTGCCACCAGATCATTTACATCTAAATAAGGTATATTTAACACAAAAAAGAAAACTTTAAAGAAAGTTGAACAAAATTTGGTGTTAGGGCACAGAGAAGCCCTTTGTGATAGATTCCAGTAGTGGCCCTTGTTTTTTGTCTCCTACAGATGACTACAAAGTTCAATTCCATATGGATATGATGTCTAACAGGGCAACACAGTGGTCACAATACAGCAAAATGTCACACTCTGTAAGCAAAAATATAGCCCACTGCAGAGTTTTCATTAATACACAGGGAGAGTACATAAAAAGGTCATTGGTCATGTGTTACCCAATGGCTACTTCACGGCTGCAAACTGCTAGTGAGCATTAATCTTTTTTTTGGTCACATTACCTTTGAATAATGGGAAAGCTTTGGTGTTTTATAGTTTTACTCCTTTTTAAATGACAAGGTCACTAAAAACTCATGCACACTGAAAAAAAATCATGCAGTAATTAAGGTAAACCATCCAAGCAAGTTTTATTCATTAATATTCATAAATACACACAGCAGCTTCATTAGAGATTTTTTTATTTTTTCCTCTTCAGTTTGAATGTTGAGTATTAGGAGAGCTTTTTTGCACGTCAAGCTACAGGACACAGAGCTTTTTTTCTCTGCACTGCAACCTATATTTACCTGCTAAAAGTAAAAATTGGTTAATTGGAAATGATTATCATATATATCTTTTCTCTCTTCCTTTGAATGTACACAATGTAACAAGAGTGACAGACCTGAAATTACAATCACCAAAACAAACCCAAGATAGTTGTTGTCCACTTTCATTGGCAAATACAGCACAGAGGACATTGTCTGCAAAGTGGGATGCCATCAAAGAGGAGGCTCATTTCCTTTATTATTCTCTTTTAAATTTAGATTTTCTAAAGCAACATCTAGAGGCATAATATCTACACAGCCCATAGCACCAAAATCAGCAATCTCTCCCCGTTCATCCTCATCTGAGGAGGAACTTTCTTCCTGCATCAAAGTGGACAGTAGAAGCTCTTGAACAAACAAGCTGCGATCTGCCTGTTCGCTTTCTTTTGACTGACGTTCTGCTTCTGACATCTTAGGATCATTCAACCTGCATAGCATCACAGAAAGAGAGAAGACAGGCTTAGTAGTATCATCAAAAAAATGGTCTTTCACTAATTACCTAAACAACTGGACTGATGCATGCTGAATAACATCTGAAAGCCATTCCTTTGAGAAACAACCTAGGTACTGCTGCACTTCTTTTGACGTACAAATCTGACAATATCTGACACTCATGATGCAAGAATACAAACATTTAACAAACTTGTTCCTAGATGCTTTAAACCCTCCACTTCATAGAAATACATTTTAAGGCTGACGGGGAAAAATAGCTATTTCTCAAATTTGTTTCCCCACAGAGGCGTTATGTTTTAAGGAGCGTTAAAATTCTCTACTCATCTCTTAAGTGCTCATTTTGTGCCCAGGACAACTTCTAAATTCAAGCATGACAAAATACATTACTAAACGCATAATGCCCAGAGATTCCCAAAGCACAGTACACCATTCTCTTTGCTTATCAGTGCATGCACCACCACCATAGCAGAAAGAGAATTGCTTGTTTCACTTCTGTCCTAGCTCACAAGATCAGTGACTGACATTTGCAGATACTTTCCCTAAAGTTATGATTTTCAAAAAACTTTGGACTGAGATATCACAAGTTTTGATAGAAATCAGCATGACAGCAATAACTTGTCCCAAACCCAGTTTCTAGATACAGAAACTGTTTAAATGTCTTTGTTCTTTATCAACATGCAACTGAAAAACATCTTTCCCCCATGAATCCAGAAAATCAATATTCTAAACCTCTGAAAAGAGCTGGAATGAGGGTGGGCAACTCTTCTATAGTAGAATGGACTAGATGATCATTGTAGGTCTCTTCCAACTGAACTATTCTATTCTATAGATCTTTAGGATGTAGCTATACTTTCTGAAACAGATATGCATACTGCTTATTAAGAGCACAATCCTTCTTTGCCTTTTTCATCCAAAATACTTATTTATATATATATATATAAACCTCTATTCAACCTTCAGCCTTCATTAAAGATTCATTTCCTATTAAATAAAACTACCTTTTAAGTTCTCTCCCTTCACATTATCAGCATAAAAGTTTGAAACATATTATTGTAAAGGCTCTTGTCTTATCAGTAGTAGGGTAAACAAGCACAGTTTAACAAATTGAAAAACAGCAAGTAATATTTATTCATTGACTAGGAACAAACACTCACCAGGATTGAAAAGATGCTACCAATGCAAACAAAAGCATAGTATCTCAACTACAAACTTAATTTAGTGATCTGGCAGTAGTTTTACTGAACTCTATGACCACAACAGGACCAAGGAAAACAGAAATGGCAGAGTTAAAACCACAAACCAAATTACCTCATAAGAAGAAACTGGGAATTCTGTATAGTCTGATGATTGTTTTCTGTGTTAGATGTATTTGTTGCTGCTATAGATTGTGTAAGAGTGGTGGGGATGCTGCTTGTGTTAGTGCGTCTAGTTGCATTGCGGGCAGTTTCCAGTTGTTGTCTTGCTGCCTGTGCATGCTGTCTCTCCAACTGCAGTTGCATCTGCAGTTGCTGTAACTGAGAAGCAGAAGGGCCAGAAGAATTGAGCTGGCCTGCAGAACGTCTCACGCCTGATAACTGAGATAAAAGCTCTGCCAGAAAAGAGAGAAGTTTCTACAGTGAAATCTGCTTAAATATATATCACACAACAGCATAATTATGTCCTCAATACCAGTATATCAATTCCTTTGCTTTCTAAAACCTTTAATCAATGAAATTCATGGAAAAATTGTATTGATTTGAGAAGCTTCATGGGCTATCCATTACAAACACCCCATGTCTCAAAGCCCATGGGAAGATTAGGAATCATCTAAAGAACTATGCATAAAAAAGAGAGTCAAATCTTAAAGCTTTTTAAACTAATAAGAGTCAGCCTATGGGGAATACCATATAAGCAATACCCTGTACAAGAATTCTCTAAAATTGTATCTTCAAGTTAAAATAGCTTTGACCACTTCAATTCTGACTGCAGTTGGTGGCTTTATGCACCTTAAATGCATATTCCAGAGGGAAGTTGTGCTGCAGAAAAGACAAATAATTACAGCATAATTTCAGAGATTTTTAGAAAATATTTCATTCAGAAAGGCTTTTTAAATACTGTATTATATGAAAAATATTTGACCATAGGAGGGTTTTTTTTTGAGACTTTTGACCTATGATGGAAAAAGAGAAATTCTAATGATAAAAAAAGTTAAATAAATCTAGCCAGGATTCCTTTCCTCCAAAGTTCAAGACTGTGACAAATTCTGTCCATGCTAAGCATTTCCCAAAATAAACATTAATAATAAGTTATTGCCCAGTAATTTACTACAGATTATATTCCACACAAAGTTGTAAGTACTACTTTGTTGTGTATTATGCAAGGAGGGCAGAAGTAGTAGATTAGCTTTTTCCCCTATCCATTCAATCCTCGTTAAAGCTGCAAGTCATTATTATAGGTCATGAAAATTTTCCTTCCATCTTACTTTCATGACATAATTATTTGAAACTAGGTTTTTCTTAGGGGAATAAAGCACAATGTGTTAGCTCTTTGCATCAGGAACACTTGGAATACCAACAGTAAATGTTCAAGTCATTTTTAATCAGCACAGCTAATCATTAGCTACCAAAAATATTTTATTTCACTAATTACTGATAACCACCACAAGGAGAAAAATAAATAAATAATGCTTACATGTCTGTTACAAGCACAAGTTCTAACTTCTGGTAGTATGTACTAATTATTACCCCAATACAAAGGAAGACTTATAACACTGCCAGGTAAGACAGATGTATTTTTCCTTGCTATTTGTAAGATCACTTTGAGTACAGTTTAACAGAACCCTGGTAGCAGATGTGAATTTGTAAATTTGAGACACAGGATTGGCATGACACAGACACCCAGCCAGGCTGCACTACATTCTCTGAATGCAAAAAACATTGACACTAAAAAAAAAAACAACCCCCCCCCAAAACTCAAAGGAATACCATTTTATTACACATACCCCTAAATGGGAAGGCCTTGTGAGGCTGAAACAAACCAAGGCAGCCACTTCATGTTTAACTCAGCTAAACTAACACTCACTGCATTGGTAAGAGGAAGTGTTGCATTCCAGGACACACAAACATCCTCTCTTCTTGCACCAACTCAAGACTCATGACCTAACTGAAGTCATAAGGATGACAGAAAATTTTTCATCCTTTTTTGCTGCGATATTTTTAGTAGCAGGAGTGCATCCAGCAGGTCCTGGGAAGTGATTTTTTTCCCCCTCTATTTGACATGGGCAAAGCCACATCCAGAGTTTAGGCTCCCCAGGACGAGAGACACATGGACATAATGGAGCAAGTCTAGCAGAGGGCCAACAAGATGATCAGGAGTCTGGAACACAGTCCAGGAGGAAAGAGTGGGAGAACTGGTTTTGCTCAGACTGGAAAAGAATACTTTGGAAGATATCTTATTGCTGTCTGAATCTACCCACTTGGAAGATACAGGGAAGACTAAGCTAGACTCTTCTCAGAGGCACACAGCAATAGGACAAGAGTCAGACAAAGAAACAAAACATGAGAAATTTCAATTCCATCCTCCCCCCCCCATCCCCTTTTAAAGCATAAAGGTTTTTGAATGCTAGAACAGGTTGTCCAGAGATGTTGTAGGATCTCTGTCCTTGGAGGCATTCACAACTCAACTGAATAAGGCCTTGAGCTGCCAGATCTAAATAGATCTCCTTTGAGAAAGGGGTTGGAAATAGACAGCCTGCAGAAGTCAATTTCAAACTAATTTTTTATATCCTTTTTCTGCCATTTTGATGAGTTAAATCAGCTCACAGAGGGCCTGAAAAGCAGACAACAAAACAGAGGCAAAAGAACGAGGTGGGTGTGTGTGGGTGGGTGGAGCTGCAGCTTCCTCTTTCAAAAGCAAGACACTCTTAAGTTGGTTCACTGCCACAGAATCATAGCTGAACAATAAGAAGCTCCAGTTTAAACATTCATGCCCTTCCAGGATCTGAAGCAAAGACAAATAATAGCAGGGTATATATAACTGTAGGAAGTCCTGAAGTTTCCCTGACACTTATAATTTTTCACTATAAAAGTGTAAGATTGATATCTCTAAGATTTTACATTAGACCATCTAGTCCAACCCCCCTGCCATGGCAGGGACATCTTACACTAGATCAGGTTGTTCAAAGCCCCATCCAATCTGGCTTTGAACACTTCCAACGATGGGGCATCCCCAACTTCCCTAGGCAACCTGTCCCAGTTATGATGAGTTACCCCTATCATAAAAAAAAATTCATCACATCCAATCTAAACCTATCCTCTTTCAGTTCAAAACTTTTGCCCCTTGTCCAGTCACTACAGGCCCTGATAAAACAAACAAACAAATAAACAAACAAACAAACTCTTTGTCTTTCTTATAAGCCCCCTTTACATTTTAAAAGGCTGCAATAAGGTGTCCCCGAGCCTTCTCTTCTCCAGGATAAACAACTCTAACTCTCTCAGACTTTCTTCATAGGAGAGGTGTTCCAGCACTCTTATCATTTATGTGACCCTTATCTGGACCCACTCCAACAGGTCTGTGTCTTTTTTGTACTGCTGACCCCAGAGCTGGATGCACACTGGATGCAGGACCTTACACTTGACCTTGTTGAACTTCATGAGGTTCCCATGGCCCCACTCCTTAAATCTCTCAAGGTCCCTCTGTATGGTATCCCTTCCCTCTAGGGAATCAACTGCTCTACTCAACTTGGTGTTGTCTGCAAACTTACTGATGATGTACTCAATTCCACTGTTTGCATCATTGATAAAGATATTAAATAGTACTAGACCCAGTACAGACCCATCCGTTAATGATTTCCACTTGGACATTTAGCCATTGACTGAAATTCTTTGGATGCAGCCATCCAGCCAGTTCCTTATACATCTAACAGTACTTTTGTCAAACCCATCTCTCTCCAATTTAGTGGCAATAATGTGGGGGACTATATCAAAGTCCTTACAGAAGTCCAGATAGATGACATCCATAGCTCTTCCCCCATCCCTGATGCATTCCCTCCAAGATAGAAGACCAGTACATTAGGCAGGCATGATTTGCCCTTGCCTAGGGCATGTTGTCTGTCGCTAATCCCTGCCTTCCATATGCCTTGACATAGGATCATAGAATCATAGAATTAGCTAGGTTGGAAAAGACCTCTGAGATCATCAAGTCCAACCCTTGATCCACTACCACCACAGTTACTAGACTGTGGCACTAAGTGCCACATCCAGTCTCTTCTTAAATACCTCCAGGGACGGAGAATCCACCACCTCCCTGGGCAGCCCATTCCAATGCCTGATTACCCTCTCTGTAAAGAATTTCTTCCTGATATCTAACCTAAACCTCCCCTGGCAGAGCTTAAGACCATGCCCTCTTGTCTTAGTGATAGTTGCCTGGGAGAAGAGACCAACTCCCACCTGGCTACAACCTCCTTTCAGGTAGTTGTAGAGAGTGATGAGGTCTCCCCTGAGCCTTCTCTTCTCCAGGCTAAAGAACCCCAGCTCCCTCAGTCTCTCCTCATAGGATTTGTGTTCGAGTCCCTTCACCAGCCTTGTTGTTTTTTTCTGGACCTGCTCCAGCACCTCAATATCCTTCCTGAACTGAGGGGCCCAGAACTGGACACAGTACTCCAGGTATGGCCTCACCAGTGCTGAGTACACGGGAAGAATCACTTCCCTGGATCTGTTGGACACACTGTTCCTGATCCAGACCAGGATGCCATTTGCCTTCTTGGCCACCTGAGCATACTGCTGGCTCATGTTTAGCTTCTTGTCAATCCAAACTCCCAGGTCCTTTTCTGCCTTTCCAGGAGTATCTGTTCCATGACAGGCACAGAGATGAGGCTGACTGGTCAGGAGTTCCCAGGGTCCCAATTTTTTTTTTTTTTAATTTAATTGGTTGCATATATTAACATGTACTATGAGATTTTTTTCCAAAAGAAGCATTACATAATACATGGATACTGTAAAAAGATCTGATTAGTTAAAAGTAACAAGCATTAACAGAGATACATATAAAACTCAACCTAGTTGGACTGAGTGCTGAACTTGCAATGAACTATGGGTAATCAGCCTTTCCAGATGCACAGGGGAAAACATGAGACAGTTAAAAATGTATGTAACTTGTTACACAGATTACCTGCAAACAGTTTCTCTCCATTGGACACCTGGAATTAAATGCAGTTTCAAGCATATATGAGTTTCCATTCTAAACTAAGAGAAAGGTCTGTTACCATGAAGTGTGATGTGGACAGTGTGGGGATGTGAGCTCTGAAATGCAGGCCTCAGATGCTCATGGGAGATGGGTGGATTTTGACAGCTGGAGATGGATTTTTTTTTTAAATTTCATTTTAAACACAGAAGAGGGCCTGTGTGTTTGAAGGCCTAAGTGTGATATTTGTTTGTGAAGGACTGTGCTCAACCCCTCCCTTCCCCTCATCAGCTGCAACTCTCTACAGAAGCCTTCATTCAGTCAGTCTTGTCTAGTTTGATGGATTCAGGGAATTCATCATAAAGCTACACTTTGGTTTCCTGTTTAAGTGCATTCAATTGTCTGGAAAGCGTGTTCCACATTAATGGCCTCCTTGGCACTGTTTTCAAAGTAGGGGATGTTGTTTTTACTGTAGCACTAGGCTTGCACCTGTTTTGTGGTGACTTGTCTGTTTTCTAGATCCATCTTGTTTCCCAGCACAAAAAAAGGAAAGTTCTCAGGATCCCTTGAATTGGCCTGAATGAGGAATTCATCCCTTGTGCTGTCTAGGGTTTTGTTGGGGGCTGTGACATCAAACACCAGGATGCAGCAGTCCACTCCCTTGTAGAAGGCAACTCCCAGAGACTGAAATTGTCCTTGGCCTGCTGTATCCTATATCTGCATTGTCACTATCCTGTCATCTACCATGACCTCTTTTGTCAGGAAGTCTGCACCTATTGTAGCCTTGTATTGATTACTGAATTTCTTGTTCACATACTGGTTCATGAGTGATGTCCTTCCCATCCCAGAGTCTCCAAGGATGATGACTTTCAGTAACACTTTCTTCCTTCTTTTACACTGGTGTGTGTGCCACAGAGTCCAGCCTGAGACTTGCTTTTATAATAATAATAATGGCCAGTCTTCGCGAGCGAAGATCCGGGGAAGGTCTTTACACCTTCCAGCCTGCGCATTGGATTTTTTAGGTGAGACACAGTGTGCACGGAACTGAGCCCACCCTTTGATCCTAAGGTTCATCTGCTGGGGCCAAGCGAGCTTGGACAGTGGCAGTGAGGTCCTTAGGACGTAGGTGGGTTGCCTTTAAGGGCTAACGAGCCCCACCTGCCCGGGAGTGGCCCTGACCGGGAATCGAACCCGGGTCTCCACGGTGATAGCGCGGCGCCTTTACCACTAGACCACCAGGGGCTCACCGAGACTTGCTTTTACCCTTCTAAAAAATAGGTGTGATGTTTCCCTTTTTCCAATCACTGGGGACTTCACCTGACTGCCATGACTTTTCAAATATGATGGAGAGTGCCTTAGCAACTACATCAGCCAATTCCCTCAGAACTCTGGGATGCATCTCATTGGGTCCCATAGACTTATGTACATTCAGGTTCCTCAGGTGGTCATGAACCTGATCTTTACTTACAGTGGGAGGGACTTTCCAAGTCCCCATCCTGCTGTCCATCCACTCAAAAATTCAAAAATGCATGCATACATATCATATGAGGAGAGGCTAAGAGACCTGTGACTCTTCAGCCTGGAAAAGAAAAGGCTCAAGGGAGAGGAATTTTAACAGTGTATATAAATACCTGATGGGAAAAATAAAAAAGAAAGGGAGCCAGACTCTGTACTGCCCACTGACAGGGTAAGAGGCAGAAATTAAAACAAATGAAATCCATCTGAATACAAGAAAACACTTTTTACTGTGAGGGTGATCAAACACTGTAACAGGTTGCTCAGAGAGGTTGTGGAGTCCATCTGTAGGAATATTCAAAACCTGACTGGACATGGTCCTGAGCAACCTGCTCTAAGTGGCCTTGCTTGGAGGCATGAGTAGAGGGAAGTTGAATGGGGTTGTACTAGATGATCTTGAAAGGTCCTTTCAAACATCAACCATTCTTTGATACCACCTGTGAACAGCTCAGTCATGGGAACAAGCCTAGAAGTCTCTAAATTTTAAAGCACAAGCTAAAGGGGCAGTGTTTTTCATTTCAGAAGTTCCAGGTTCAATCCCTGTAGACAATCCAATTAAGGATACTTTTCATCAGTAAATACCCATCAATTACAATATTGGAAAGCATTTTTTTAAAGACAGAAAAAACAGACAACTATCATCATCTTGGATTTTGTTTCAAAGTCTATTTAAGGACTTTGAGCTAAAATCAGTGGTTATAGCTCTTACCAGCTATAGGATCCATGGTTTCTCTATTGCTTGGAGAATATGAACTCTGAGAAGATGAAAGGCCACCACTGGAACTGCTAGTAAAGTGCATGTTTGATCTACGTGCACGGGGGCCTCCCAAACCCCGGCCTGGGTGAAACATTCTACGTACGTGCCGGACACCACTAGATTCATCATAACCAAGCAGTTAAGAAAAGTCTTTTGCTATCAAGTATTAAACAGCAAGAACATTTACTAGATTGAATAATTGGGCAACACACTATTCCTCATTCATAAAACAATGATTCAACTTTATAAGCACCATGCAATCATAGCTATGGTGCCAGTAAGACCTATAGATGTGAACCCAAGGCACCCAAGGCTCCTTGCACTAAATTCATCTTTCCCAGGCTTTTTTATCATGTCTAAAAACTGTCAGGATGGATTTTATGCCTTATGGATTAAAGTTTCTACTAGGTAATGCTATAACTGATGATGCATATTCAGCAGAACACATTACTCAATAGACATAAGGATTTTAGCATCAAAATTGGGAAAGAAGGGTATCTAAATACCGAAAATAATCTACAAAGTTGCTATTCTTACCACACAAACTTGTTCTCCCAAGACAGTCTAGCTAAAGCTTCCTTTTATCTTAAGAAGCACTAGTGCAATTAACTACTAAACTAGGAAATAATGTACTTATATATATCGTATTTTTCCAATTTATAAATTAGTAGTTTTAGCTCATCTTATATCCAATTTATTTATTTTCAAAAATAGCATGTTTATCACTTGAATAAAATCTATTATTTGCAGCAGACTGGTGCCCAATGTCTTATCCCACAATGCATAATTATGGCATAGAATTGATTTCCTCACAGTATTACTGAATTGAAAAATTTAAGACTGAAAAATTAAGACTTCTTTTGGCAAGTAAGAATATCCAGTTACCATAATAAATATTTTCATGAGGAATTGAGTCTCTTAAATCTATTATGCTATAGAGCATAAAACATTTCACTTTCAGGAGGGTGTAGGGACAGAATGTGAATGCAGAAGATTTATTTGAGGAAGAAAAAGAGTTTTACTCAAGGAGGTCTTGCTGGGAAAACTAGGCCTAGAAAAAACATGGTGTGGGAGAAAATTCTTTCCCATGAATAGTGCTATCTATTTCTCTGCTTGTCTGTTTTAGAAGTTAGCTTCCCTTTTGTGAGAAGAGATTAAGTTCTTACAGACATGCCTGAGGCCTCTGCTGGGAGAGAGGGAGACCATAAAGCACAGGGGAGAACACAGTCTTGAAGTTATGCACAAGCAAAAGGTGTTGTTATAAAAGCACCAGAATGGTTTTCCTGGGCTGCTCTTTCAACTGCTGCATGATTTAGCAGTGTATTTGGGGTTTCTGATATTGGAACAAACTTTTCCTCAATACCCTAGTTGTGGTTTGGTCACCTGCCTTCATATCAATTCTTACAGGGGGGAGGGGAGGAATCTCCCTTGAGACAGAATATAGTTGTCTAGCACAAATTGATTTGTTCCTCCTTTGTATCTGTTGATACTGGATACTGGTAGTGACAGAACATTGTCACTAATATTTTACTGGTTGACTACTGCTCTCATGCAGTTTGGGAAGCTTTCTATAGCTACATATGACAGAAAAATGCCCCCATTCTGGACCATTTTTAAAGTAAACTTGGAAAATAAGATAACTAGAACATCCTTAATATAAATCCTTTGAAAAAATCCAGCCTTGGTCTCATTTAGAGAAGGGTTGTAGTAGCTTGCTAACTGCACCTTTCAAAGTGTTTTTAAGAAAAGCAACATAATTTAAATATACTAGTTAAGAGTATATTGATGTCTCACCCAACTATGATGGGGTTAAAAAAGCATTTGGAACTCTTAACTCAGTGCAAACATATACTGAAAACAACCAAGCTAGAACCATTTACAAGGTCAAGACTAAAGCTATGTTTTAAACAGTAAAACAGCTGAAAATTGTTTAAGAAAGAAACTGGAATTTAAAGAGCTGTCCAGAGTCTCCAGAGATAAAGGTGGTATCTTGCAGTGTCTGCACAGGATTCTTCACAAGAAATATGTTCAGCCATTTAAAACAGCTTAAAACACCCTTCTAACTGTTACACAGAAGACCATATCCTTTCCTAAACTGATAGCAACTGAGCAGGAGGAAATCTCTCCCCCATTTCTTCCTTTTAGTCTTAACTATCAGAAGACATGAAATAGTACTCAACATGGAAAACTAGTCCAGAAACTCTATCAAGTTTTGTGGACTTGGCAACACTGATTGCTAAAGTAATGTTGTACAGATACTTTCACGTGCATTTCCTATAATTATTTATAAAGACTACCCCCATCAGTTTTGTGATAACTGACACTGTGGCCTTACTCAGAAACTGAAAAGATTACTCTGATTTCTCTAGCTCTTATGTAGCTAGTAATAAAGAGACATTTTACAATTAAAAGTTATCTGACATCACCGATGTGGGAGGGGAAGGAAAAACTTCAGAAGCATGAATTGTAATCCAACACCTCATCCACTTCAATAGGAAGCCAATTTCACTGTGTAATTCAGACTGACAATTAAAATGCTAACAAATTTAAATACAGACCACAACCAAAGTGAAATCATTTCCTTTCATGTTGCTAGCAGTAGATATAATGACCTTGAGTTGTTAGGCCGGTTTTGTTTTTTTTTTAAGAAGCCCTGAACAAAAAAAGGCACTATCAAATTATACCAGGAATGTATTTTTTAAATGAGATACAGAAAGATAAATCATTTCAAGATCACTTAATGAGTTTTTCATGATGGCCTGTACTTCCATGAAGAGTATCTTCTGAAATTACGTTGCAAGAATTTGTACAGCAAAAAAAGTGATACATTACTATTCCTAAGACCAAGTAACAGAAAGAAAATTGTACTTAAAAGTGCAAAGAAACTGACAGTTTGAGCTCTTCAGTCATTGAGCGTAGTTATATCCCTACAATTTGCAGATAACAAAGATAGTCCTAATCCCTAGGAAGTCTCCCTAGATCTTCTAGTTATATCTTTTAAAAAGTCAATAAATAACAAGCTGGAACTACCCCATTGAAATACAGTAATAAAACTAATCAAACACTTAAGATCCCTCAATTTCAAAGTCCAAAGCATTCTCTAACAAACACATGCTTTCAGTGAAGTCTGCTTTCAGTCCTGTGATTATCTATAAAACACTATTACATCTGGATTGCTGCTTTCCCATACACAAAATGGCATCAGAACTAATGACCAAGAAGGGTAAAAACTGCAGAAAGAAGCAGCTGGATATCAGAAACATCTTTATAAGGTTTTGCTATCAGGAATAAAACAAAAACACACACCCACATTGTCAAGCAACACCCAAAGCCCATTCACAGACTGATAGATATAGATATAAATATATATACATATAAACAATTTAGACTTATAGTTCCCCTATAACTAAACACCAATTCTAAAAAATAAGCAAAACTGATGTAGCCATTTGACTACATAAGTCAGAACAAGTAGTTACAGCTATAATAAGGAACAGTCTATTCCTTTTCCCTCAACTTAAGAAAGGATATTAAATCTCTAGGAGCTCTGTGTTCCAGTGTAAGATGAGCTGCAAAGTCATCTGTGACATGATTAGGATCCCCTCCAGGCAATGCTGCACATATTGGACAGATCTGAAACAACAAAATGAGAAGAAAAAAAAAAACCACAACCAACTTTACACAAATCACAAAACACAATTCAGAGTTGATCACTTGACATGGATTCTTATACTTACTTATAATTACTTTTCCTTGTAATTATGCTTTTAATAATACCATGGAAACCAAAAAGTAAAATTTTCAAATCCTATCTGCAATGTTTCAGCTTTCAAATTTGTCTTTCTATGTCAATTCCATCACAGACAGTAGGTCTAGTTACACAGGATTACTGCTTGAATGTACCTATATATGACATTATCAAGTTCACTGTCATAGGTTTGAAAAGAGATGTTGGAATTTTTTCCCAATGTCTGCTCTCCCGCCCCCCCCCCCATCTGTTTCTTCCGGGATGAGGGTGGGGGACAGAGCAAAGCCGCACGCGCGCGGGAGCGGGAGGAGGGCGAGCTCTCTCGGGAAACGGAGGTTGCTGCAGGGGAGGGCTGGGACTCTGTTGTTCGGGGGCTTTAGGGTTTGGTCCGCGGACTGGGCAGAGCAGAAGCCCGGTTTTCGGCCGCCTCCTTTTCTTTTCCTTAGAGGAAGTTTTTTTCCCCACGGGACACCTCGCGGAGGACGACTGAGAGAGAGACCGACCCATCCCAGAGCGAGGTATTCTGCTTTCGACTGCCTGTGGGAAAAAGGACTTTTTTTTTCAGTGCTGACTGCGAGCACACGTGGCTGCGAGCAGCTGTTGAACAGCTGAGACAGTCCTGCCTTCCCTCCCCTCACCGGGTTGCTGAGGATTTCTACTGGACTGATTGGGGTCTTAACATCAGCTACCAGAGTGAGTTGTGGTCTTTGCCTTCAGCCACTGGAGCAGGAACAGTATGTATCCCCAAACACAGCTAATGGGGGGAAATCAGCATGAGTGAGGGGTCAAACACTGGTAACTGAAGCAGGACCACCAGTCACAGCCCATGTGGTGCCTGGTGCCAGCTGCTGGGGGAAGGAGTGAGTGGTTGTCTGCATCTTCCCCAAACCTGGTGTGCATGTATATTGGCTAGTAAGTTGAGTCTAGGCAGAGGTATGAAACAGGCAAGGGTCTGTGCTGGTACACCCAGGGGAACGTGCAAATATGGAGTGCTTGTGAGATGAGTGCATGAGTGTTTGCTAGTGAGCATCAAGCTGGACTAGCTGGCAAATAGGAGACCAATGAAGCAAGTAAGAGTGCCTGGGATCCAGACAGGGGCACTGGACAAAGAGGGTCATGCCAGTACTCAAGGGATGACAGTGAACGTGCGTGCGCTTGTGAATCTAGAGAGTATTATGGGTACCTTCACTATAGCAGCAACCTTCTATCTCTACCAGGTGAAGAGGAAGGAGGGAACTTGTCTGCCTTATGTTTTATGCAAGTCCTACATGTAGGTGCTGTTGAAGGCAGCACTATGTCGGTGCTTATCTGTGTGATGGGCCATGTGTCAGTGTCCTCCGTGTGTGTACAGGTCTCCGAAATATGTGCTCAGCTTCACTACTGGTTGAACCTGAAAATGGGAAAGTGGCAGCTGCATCCCTCAGCCTAGGCAGAGGCCCTGGCTCCCCAGGCTGGGCTTCAGTAGCTGAGCAGAAGGGAGTCCTGGGCTGGATAAAGCAACCATGCTCTTAACATCCCTTAAAATTAGAAAGTCACCATATTACTTGGAATGAAATCCAGGATATTACTAAAAAGCCTTACGCCAGTAAAGCTCCAAACATCACAGTTGACTTGACAGTTTCTAGATCTGTTCCCTTATTATCATCACCTCCCCATGTATACAAGTATACTGATTTTGGCTGGGATAGAGTTAAATTTCTTCATAGTAGCCCATATAGTGCCATGCTTTGCCTTTGTGACCAAAAGAGTGTTGATAACACACCAATGTTTTAGCTATTGCTGAACAGCTCTCACGCATCATCAAGACCTTTTCTGTCTCTCACACTGCCCCAACAGCAGGTAGACTGGGGATGTACAAGTAGTTGTGAGGGGACACAGCTGAGACACTTGATCCCAACTTACCAAAGGGATATTCCATACCGTATGCCATCACACTCAGCAATAAAAAACACAGGGAAGAAAGGAGGATGGTTCAGAGTTATGGTGTTTGTCTTCCCAAGAAATCATTACATGTGATGGAGCCCTGCTTTCTTGGAGATGGCTAAACATCTGCCTGCCAATGGAAAGGAAGGAATGAATTCCTTATTTTGCTTCGCTTGCATAGGCAGATTTTGCTTTCCCTATTATCTCAACCTGCAAGTTTTTGCACTTTTACCTTTCTTATTCTCCCTTCCATCTTATCCCATCCCATCCCCCTAGGGACAGGGGACAAGTGAGCAAGCAGCTGTGTGGTGCTTAGTTGCCATGAGCACTGGACCATGACCAGTATTTTTGGCATGCAACCTAGAACTCAAAGGGTTTGAGATAATGACAGATTTGACCAGAGCATATTAGAGGGAACATATAATTATTATAGCTGCTTAACCATCCATGATAGTAACTGATGAGTAATGCCCCTCCTTATCCTGACCAATGAGCATTTTTCCATATTTTCTACCCATCCTGTTGCTGGGGAGGGAGGTGAGATAGAGCAGCTTGATGGGCACCTGGCAACCAGCAAAGGTTGACCCACCCCACCCTGGTTCTTTCACTTCAGTCTAATTGCTCCCTTAGTAAATACAAAATGGATCCACTAAGTCTGACTGAGTAGCAGAAAACTGACGTCTTTATTCTGAAACTTGATTCAAAGATGATATCTGATTGCATTTCTTACAATTTTCAGAGCTACAACCCTAAAAAACCCCAAACTTCTACCTGAATACTGTTTTTGAAACCCAGTAGCAACAGTAACAATCATCATAATGCCAGCCACATCTATCTGAATTTGCCCGGTATCGCTGACCATTACCCTTGATCATTTGATGGAGAAATAATAATTACTGTGCTTTCAAATCTAAAAATGAAGAAATATACACTGATAGTTCATATGTTTTTAGGAAAAAACAGGACACTTTTGAGTCTCAGAACAGGTTGACCAGTTTTACCTCCTCTGCTACTCCTTGATATAAGGCCCTTAGCAGGCTCTAAGAAGAGAGATTGTCCTTCTCCCACATAATTTCCAAAAAAAATTTTCTTCAAGCATGCACGTTTTTATAGGAATCTACAACAAAAATAACTAGACATTTCCCTGAATGTCCTTCTGTAATCATACATTCCTCAGGCATGCACAGTATTGACACACAAATATAAATATATTCCCCACTGCTGGAAAGACACCCAAACTTCTTAGTCAAGAATTTAACCTAGGATTGCTAACACACATAACTGTTGAATTAGTGAAGTGGGCTTTAGAAAGAAATACAAAACATACCTGCACCATAAAGAGAAATCTAAAAAA
>NW_026087975.1:0-23652 GCF_022539395.1 Myiozetetes cayanensis
CTTCACTGCTCATGTGCACCGGAGTCCTGCAGACTTCATTTCCCAGAATGCTCTGCTGGCACTCCTGAAACCCCAAATGCTGCATCTCCCCCTTTTTATTACAATAGGATACAGAACAGTGCAATCCTGAAACCTTTTAGTTAACTATTTTTTAACTTAACATTTCTCATTTAACATAGTAACTTTATTAACTGTATTACCTTTATGGACCTGCAAATTGCAGCAAGTATTTACTTCAGACTATTATTATTATTATGTCAAAGTAGATGATCAAGGGACATCATCAGAAACTATACTTTATGTGCTATATAAATCACTTAATTTTATATTTATTCTCATATTTCCTGTAGATTTATTTTCACAAGTGCTCAAGTCAGTCTGCTTTGGAGGCAAAGCACTCTTGACACCCATGTCACACTGTTGATTTAGTTAAGCAAAGAAGAAAAAAATCTAACATTTCAGGTTCATTGTAGGGAGGTATAAACTTAATGCTGGGAAGGGGGGAAGGAAAGAAAGAAGGTATAACTTACAGTCATAGGACTATAGTAACTCAGGCTGGTATTAAATTAGTAGAACTTCTGAATTGCTCTGAACTACTCTTTTTGTAAACACATATATAGAAGAGTAAAAAGGAAAAGAAAACAATTTAAATCTCTGAAATTACCTGCAGTGAGATAAGAACTGGTTGAATAATAATCTCAGCACTTTTTAAACATCAATATTTCAAGTATAAAGGTGAGTTCCTGTTCCTCTACACAGAGGGTGAACTTCACTGGACACCAATCCAATCTGTAGGCTAAAACCAAAGGTAAAGAAGTCAAAGTTTCTGTTTCTAATTGAATGTTTCTGTACCATGTTTTTGACTATAAACCAAAGTTAATCACAAGCAGTTATTCTAGTGAAAATTTCTTAAACTGGAACGCTCAAATTACATGGAATCTATTTTTCTATGTAAAGCTAGTACTTAAAAGCTTTATTTATTTTCAAGATAGCTGCAAACATGTCTCACCTTGTTGAAATTTTGTCTTTAAGGCACTAATATCTGTTTTTCTATTCTAAGAATTATCCTTACATTTATTCTTAACATTAATTGAAAAGGACATAGCAATTCTGTATGGAATTAAGTATTTTTTAAAGTAATTTCTATAATGGCCAGTCTTCGCGAGCGAAGATCCAGGGAAGGTCTTTACACCTTCCAGCCTGCGCATTGGATTTTTTAGGTGAGACACAGTGTGCACGGAACTGAGCCCACCCTTTAATCCTAAGGTTCATCTGCCGGGGCCAAGCGAGCTTGGACGGTGGCAGCGAGGTCCTTAGGACGTAGATGGATTGCCTTTTTAAGGGCTAACGAGCTCCATCTGCCCGGGAGTGGCCCTGACCGGGAATCGAACCCGGGCCTCGGCAGTGACAGCACCGCCCCCTTAACCACTAGACCACCAGGGGCTCCAGTAATTTCTATACTTTTGTAAAAATTAGGGTTATGTTATTCTATTGGCACATTATTTAATGTTACATTTTTGCACATCTTTTAGCAACACGCTGCAAGATCTGTAAACCAGTATAAATGGTCTTTCACTTTTTGAATTTAGTGACTCATAGTTTACATCTTGATAGAACTGAAGGGATATTGTATCAAGTATGGATTAAATGAGCTTGCACAATAAGTCATCATGGGATTGTCCACTCAACAGTGTTATTACTGAATAAAAAATTCTACAATCTATTATTAGGTATATCTTGAGAAGTTTCTAAGCAGCAGTCACTAAAAGAAAATAAAAGTGATTAAAATTTGCACAATATTTTGCAAATAATTCTGTTGAAGAGATTCATATTACTTCATGCTAAGTATAAGGTTGCAATCTTTAGAGATTGATGCCACATGTTTGTGATATGACGTGTTTCAACCTGCAAGAATTGGTTTAGCTTTTGAAGAACAGCAAATTAGAACATTACTTGTCTTTTAAGACTTCTTAAGTTGTGGAATAGTTAAATTAACACCTGAGTTCTATGAGTGATTTGTGACTGGCAGCAATGTGTGATTTCTGTCTATAGTCCGTACCTACAAAAATGAATCCACAGGTCACTATTGCAATCAGATAATTCAGTTTGAAATTCAGTGTCCTCGGCAAGAAGTCAGTGTAAATTGGTCAGTTCAAGTTGTCTCTGGTTGCTGAGGTGTACGCAGTTTTCAACTCTTGTCTAGCCACTTCTTCTAGTTGCTCTTTACCTTTGATAAAAACTTGCAATTTCATTATTAATAGTTCAGTCAGTTTGAAGTGGCTATTGTGGCAGAAACAGACATGAATCAGGTAATTTCACAGTTTCTCTTGAAGCTGAAGGCTTAATGATGATTTTTTGCAGCACACTCATCTCTATGGGAAATAGGTTTCATGGTTTGGTCTTCTGAATTTTTTTCTGGAGGGTTTTTCAAACCTGCTTCTCAAATAATATTGGTTAGAAAAATCATCTTTAGTTTAAACTCAGTCTCTTAGGCAGCTTGGATTTACAAGCAGCTAACTCTATATTTTTGCTGACATTGTATACACTTTTCTGGGATAACAGAATATTTGTATGTATTAATTAATAAAAAATAGGAATTCTTGAAGACGCTAATTACATTACTTAACTAAAATAGTTATAACAGTTAAACTTATGCAGATGCATTTAAGAACTTAAAAAATTTAAACAATATTTAGCAATTTTAACCTTTAGTAATTCCAAATGGTGAAAAAATAGGACTAAATCCCCAAACTTCAGTGTTCTTACTGAAGATTCTTAAGACTACAGACATGATGGCATGCATGTCTCTTTAGAGGGTTGAATAAAAACTTGCAATATATTCAGCATTAGAAATTTTTAACCTAAACCAATAACACGAGGGAGTTGGAAACATTTAAAATCTATTAAAAAGGCATTTTTGAAACGTCTCTCTCTTATCAACAGTTTATAAACACATAGTTAAAGGCAGTTCTTGCAGGGAAAAACATTTCCAGGAACTCTTGCTTGTTACAATTTTCCTTAAATTAATTGAAATGCTTTGTGGAGGAGATGTGTTTGCCCAGTTTGGAAAACTTAAACTTATTAGAGGAGTCATTCATGGGCTCCAGACTGGACTCTAAATGGGGGTTTCAAGGAGCTGAGACGATCTTACTTTCAACTGTGCTAGTGTCGTGGTTTTGTCCTGGCTCAATTTACTTTTATACCCCCACATACAATTACTATTAGTTGAGAGAAGGTTTATGCAGACAAAAAGAGACTGAATTAAAAAAAGTATGAGTATTTATTATTAACAAACTAAAACTAAAGAATTATATTTACAACAATTCTACTTGAGTAAAAGGTACTATGTATTTACAAAAGATACTTCTCCCCCCACTTCCCTTTATATCAGTCCAAGGAGGAGAAGCAGTCCTTTACTGTTCTCAGAATTCCAGCTCTCTCTCTCTCTCTCTAATAACTCTGCAGCACTTTCGTCGCAGTTGGAACTTCTTTATCTCTCTCTCATTCTGTGTTGGCCTCCAGGGCTGGGCCTACCCCCCTCCTGGGTTAAAACCGAAGGCTGAGGGTTACCCAGGTCCTGAAGGGTTTCCTTCCATAGACTTGCAAGGGGACACTTGCTTACTATGGATCTTCTTCCACAGGGTTACAGGGGATAATGGTTTAAGAGTTCACCCCTGTTTCCCTATGGAGGTCCCTCCCCATGGGAGAACAGTCCTTGATTGACTTCTCGGCATGGGTCTAGTCTGGATCCCTTACTCGGATCCCAATATCCCACCTGAGCCATTTTCTGCTCCAGCGTAGGTTCTCTCTAGCACCAGCAGCACGGATCCCACACATGGATCCCAACATTCCTACCTGAACCATTTTGTGTTCCAGCGTAGGTTCTAATACCCGTCAGGGTCATAAATCTTCAACAGCAGCAGCATGGATCTCTCACTGAGATCCCAAGCTTATCTGAGCCGTCTCGCTCCAGCATAAGCATCGATCCCTTCGAGGGTCACAAAGTCTTTAACAGGACTCTGCCTCATCTGAGCCGCTTTTACTCCAGCATAAGGCTTTCTCTCTGTTAAAGTCACAAATCTCTGGTGCATTCACAAGTTCCTCTGTGAGCTGCACGGGGGGTCTCTTCATCCCAACAAACTTCTACAGGTGGCAGGGTTTTGTTTTTCAGTCTTTACCCTGCTGAAGGGAGGGAGAGCGGAAAGGAGAAAAAGCAGTTCTCCCCCCTTCGAACTTTTCTTCTCTCTCCTGCGACTGCAGCTTCGACCTTGAAAATCCTGTTATCTCATGGCTGGAATTCTTCTGCAGTGGTTTCTCATCTGAGCAGTTTGTCTTTTAAACCTTTTTTTTTTTTCACTCTCTCACAAGAGAGAAGAGAGACTTCAGTACTACACCTGCCCCCCCCCCGGCCCAAGCCGGGGAGGAGGGGGCCTTGGCCCTCCTCGGGCCCGCTACCTTCTTTCCTACATGGCTGCTGCTCCTAATTTCAACTGCGCAACCAACCTTCTCTTCCGTTTTCTTAAAGATGTAATTAGCAAAGGCGTCACTGAACTTTTTGATTGTTTTTTTGTCCGGAAATCACCTGGACAAAACCATCCTCAGCCCCAGGGATGGGCTGATGGGCAAAACCACGACAGCTAGAAACCTGTAGGGTTAAAAATGGGATAAAAGGCAGATTATAAAAGTAAGTTTGGTTTGTAATAGAAAGCAGTTTGTTGGAGATGTCAACAGTTTCTATTTTCTATATTGTTTTTTGTTATTTTAAGTGCAGGCGCTGCGGTTTCGTGGCTTGTTTTTTGTTTGTTGTTTCTTATTGCGAAAAGTAGAAAAGTTTTTGATCTCTTTTACTGAGTTACTAAGCAACAGTTTAAACTTCAAAGGTTTTCTGGTTGGAGCTCTACAGCTCCCGCCCGGTTACCAGGAAATTGTTCCACACCACGTGCTTTGCAGGCACCCCCCTCCCCGCTCCGCGCGCTGTTTTAACCTCGGCACTGTTGCCGTTGGTAGGCACGGCAGCCGTCGCTCAGTCCAGGGCTCTGGGTGTGAATTACCGTGTTCCACGCCTGCCTCTGGTAGAGGCACAGCACGAGATAGCCACGGGATGGGAAGAGAAGATACCACTTTCTGATCTCGGTATGGGCAAAAAGCCGGCACCCAAGTTTCGGTGTGGCTGCCACGTGGTTGTAACTTTGCAATGGCCCGGGGACCCAAAGTCTGTCTTTCCCCAACAATCACGCAATTCGCATGGTGCGACCACTCCCCAGAACCCGCGCTGTGTGAAAATTTGGCATAAAAAGGTATATTCTGGTGCTTTTTTTTCCACATTCTCAATGCCCATCCCTTTTTTCTGTTGTCTAATATCAATTTGAGTCTCAAGACTAAAAGTGCTTGTGGGGGAAGGAGGATTAAAGTTTTCCTTGGTGGACACAGGGGAGGCCCCACCTCCCGTGCTGCATCCAGTTCTGGCCTCTCAGTGCAAAAAGGCCCTGAAGGGGCTGGAGCGTGTCCAGAGAAGGGAATGGAGCTTGGGAAGGGCCTGGAAAACATGTCTGATGAGGAGCAGCTGAGGGAACTAGGGTTCCTTAGTCTTCAGAAGAGGAGGCTCAGAGTGCACCTCTCTACAATGTGCATGGCTCTCCATCAAGATCAAAAAAAAGATTTTAGTGAGGTGGGCATTGGTCTCTTCTACAAATTTGTAGGGAAAGGAAGAAAAAATGGCCTTAAGTTGCCTTGGGTGAGGTTCAGATTAGATATTACAAACAACTTTTTCCACTGAAGGAGTGTTAAAACATTGAAACAAGTAACCCAGGGAGGTGGTGGATTCCCTGGAAATGTCATGGCATCTGCATATGGTACTTTGGGATGTGGTTTAGGGGTGATTATGGTGTTCTGGTTAACAGTTGGACCAAAAGATCTTGAAGGTGTCTTCCGACTTTGATGATTTTGTGATTCTCTGGCCTGTCATCACAGTTTCCAGGTTTGTGCTCTTACAAGATGTTTTCCCAATTGGATCCCTCAGTGGGACCCATTAACACTACAAGAAACTTCACAGTTTGAATCTCACTTGGGTTTCTCAAGAGGTTCCTGCAACTCTCCTCAGGGTCTGATGTTCAGGGACTCATCCCCAAAGCCCCCAAGGGTGAGGAAATGCCCGGGGCTGTTGCTGTGCTGCTGAGCTGGGCAGGGCTCCTGGCACACAGGGAGCTCCTAGCAACCAAGAACAGCTGCAAAGACACAGCTCTGCCCAGGAGCAGCTACTCTGCACAGCCCAGCAGGGCTGAGGGCACTGCCTGCAGCACCCAGGGCATAGGAGAGAAGGCAGAGAGGTGAGAGGCAGCCTGGGCTGGGAGGGGACTGAGCTCTCACTGTGGGACAAACCTTCCCAGGATTTGAATGAAGAATTCTCTGGCTGGAGGACACTGAATCTTCCTGCAGGGATCTCCTAAAGCTGGCATGTCGGGAGTGGAACAATGGAGGCCTACAAAGAATGGAGACAGATGCAGAAAGGCTACGAAGAAACCTCGGAGGAAGAAATCGATCTAGAGGTGCTCTGACAGCTGCAACTGCAGGAAGAGCCTGAGATCCAGCGATAAGACGCCGCTTCCACAGACCCCTGCAGAATTCCCCTATCTGTGCCCCTCTCACCATTCCTTCCCCTCCTTCCCTAACTCCCAAATCTCCCTATATGGCTGGACATATCCCTGCAGCCAATCCCTCAATTTTCCCTTATCTCTGACCCTCAGGATTCGTGCCTCTGGCAAGAATCCCACCCTTGTTCGGGACCCTTCTATGTACCCTCTATATAAACTGAAACCTTGTGTTAATAAAGAGCCATTTTGTGAGTCACCTATCTGGGGCTCTTCCCTATACAAAATGTGCGCTAGGGTCGATCACGGGGCCGAACCCCAACCGTGATACTGGCACATCCCACAGCTTGTAGGATCTTTCAGAAGGCTTCTCCCAGTCCCTGCAGGGCAGAGGAAGTGGCCCTATGGCAGAGCAGGGCAGGAGTTGCAGGCAGCAAGGGCAGCCAGGAGAAGGGAGCAGGAGGTGAAAGGGATCCTGGGCTGGGAGGACAGGGCAGAGCTGCTCAGGGGAGGAACCTTGGCAGCCCTTTGGCACGGGAAGGCTGTGACTGCAGAGCAGTGCAGGGGAGTTGCTGCAAGTGGCTCTTGCAGCTGCCAAATGGCAGCCCTGGCAGGAGCTGTCAGGATGGCTGTGCTGGATTTGCTGGGGGGCAGCAGGAGAAGCTGCTGCAGAGCAGGATTTGCTGCTGCCCCATGGGAGGCCCAGGGCCAGAAGGTTCCCTGTGCCAGGGCTGGCTGTGGGGTGGGAAGGTGGGGGTGAAGCCAGGGGTGCCCAGGGCTGTGGGGCAGAGCAGGGTCCTGCCCCCCAGGGCTGTGTGTGCTGGGGCAGGGACTCTGCTGCCTGCCAGGGGCAGCTCTCAGCCCGGCCAAGGAGCTGCCACGGCCCTGCAGGGAGAAGGGGTGGGGGGAAGGAGTGAGCCCTCCTGGCAGGCCAGGGCTGGGCAGGGCCCTTCAGCTGCAGGCTTAGGGCTCCTCCCAGCTTCAGCTGCACCTGCTGCCATTTGCAGGGGCTCTGCTCAGGAAGCACATCCACTGCCAACATCTGCCCCTTCCCAGCCAGCACAGGGGCTCTGGGATCTGCTCTGCAGCCCCTGCCCAGGCAGAGCTGCCCCTGGGCCCTGGGCTGGGCATGGGCTCTGGCAGCACTGGCAGGGAGCTGAGCTGGGCACAGGGAGGGGCTGCTGGCAGGAACAGCTCCTCACACACACCCAGACAGGGAGGGAGAGGCAGCTGCTGCCACAAGTGCTGGCCAGGGGGATGTGGGCCCTCCCTGCCTGTGTCTGTGGCACAGAGCCCTTCCCTGAGCAGCTCCTGCCTGGGCTCCTTTGCCAGCCCAAGCAGAGCCTCTGCCCTCAGGCCCACGGGGGCTGGGCTGGGCATTGCCCTGCAGCAGCCAGAGCCCAGGCAAGGACAAGGCCCTCATTTCCATCTGGCTCTGCCTGTCCCTCCTCCCTTGGCAGCAGCACTGGGGCATTTCCCTGCCATCCCCTGCTGCCTGGGCTCTCCTTGTTCTCACCCTTGGCTTTTCTGAGCCAGTGTGGGGTTTGGGGGGGGCAGATTCCTGTGCAGACACAAACCCTTTGGGTGCTGCTGTGGGGATGTGTCTGTGGGAGCCAAGTGCCCAAGTGCCCTCCAGGCAACTTCAGGCTCTTCAGCTGTTTCCCTGGGTGTCCTGCAGGGCTGCAGGTGCCCTCCAGGAGGGCACAGCTCTGCCACAGTATCTCTGTGCTGCACAGGATCCCCATGGAGAAAACTCCTCAGTGTTAAATCCATGGAAATGCTCTGGGCAGCTGCAATGAGCATTTGGTGTCTCACTTTGGGAGGGGAGATATGAAAAGGTGAGGAGTGTGTCAGTCTGTTCTTTGGACATGGATTCCTGTCTATCTGTGCAGTTTCTGTGTAGGGGAACAGTTGAGTGTGATGCTCCTGCAGCTCCAAGCTGCCAGCACAGGGCAGCTGAGCAGAGACTGATGGGCAGAGCAGCTCTTCTGTCTGCACTGAGGGACTGTCCCTGTGCCCTCAGAACCCACAAGACTTGATCTGCAGTGCCATGGAAATGTCAGGGATTTATTTCCAATATCCACAACCACTCCTAACCGTGGCAGTAGTGCAAGTGGGAGAACACATAGGAGTCCATCACAGTTTTTCTGCTTCCAATTGTCCTCTCAGGGAGCAACAGCCAGAGTTCAGGGGAGGAAGGTGCAGGGAGGTCTGAGTGAGGAGAGAGAGCCTGAGAGTGGGGTGGCTGTCAGATGTGTCCTGTTTGGCTGCAGCAGCCTGGTCTAACTCAGCATTGACCTTTCCTCCTTAACAGATGAAAACACTCTGGGGAAGCAGCAAATGCCCAACAGCAGCTCCATATCCCAGTTCCTCCTGCTGCCATTTTCAGACAGGCGGGAGCTGCAGCTGCTGCACTTCTGGCTCTTCCTGGGCATCTCCCTGGCTGCCCTCCTGGGCAACGGCCTCATCCTCAGCGCCGTAGCCTGCGACCAGCACCTGCACACCCCCAGGGACTTCTTCCTGCTGCACCTCTCCCTCACAGACCTGGGCTGCATCTGCACCACTGTGCCCAAAGCCATGCACAACTCCCTCTGGGGCACTATAACCATCTCCTACACAGGATGTGCTGCACAGCTCTTTTTCTTTACGTTTTTCATGTCAGCAGAGTTTTCTCTCCTGACCATCATGTGTTATGACCGCTACGTTGCCATCTGCAAACCCCTGCACTACGGGACCCTCCTGGGCAGCAGAGCTTGTGCCCACATGGCAACAGCTGCCTGGACCTCTGGGTTTCTCAATGCTCTGCTGCACACAGCCAATACATTTTCTCTGCCCCTGTGCCAGGGCAATGCCTTGGGTCAGTTCTTCTGTGAAATCCCACACATCCTCAAGCTCTCCTGTTCACACTCAGGCTACCTCAGGGAAATTGTCCTTCTTGGGTTTAATGTCTGTTTAGTATTTAGTTGTTTCATTTTCATTGTTTTCTCCTATGTGCAGATCTTCAGGGTTGTGCTGAGGATCCCATTTGAACAGAGACGGCACAAAGCCTTTTCCACGTGCCTCCCTCACCTGGCCGTGGTCTCTCTGTTTATCAGCACTGGCACATTTTCTAACCTGAAGCCCCCCTCCATCTCCTCTTCATCCCTGGATCTGGCTCTGTCAGTTCTGTACTCGGTGTTGCCTCCAACCCTGAACCCCCTCATCTACAGCCTGAGGAACCAGGAACTCAAGGATGCCATAAGGAAAATGATGACTGGATGCTTTTCAGGAGCAATAAAATGCCTGTCTTCTGGTGTGTAGCATTCAGAATGGGACGCCGTAATGGTACAGCCCTTCTGATCATTTTTTTCATGGAGGTCATCAGGTTCTTCTTGCAATAATTTCCTTTGCAATGAAATATTATTATGTATCTGCCTTCTAATTTAGTCTCTACCCATTGAATTTGACTCAAAGATGTAAAAAAGATGAATTGTGCTCTCTGAGTATTTAAACAAAAAAAAGACCCTGCAGTGCCTTCTTTGTCCAAGACCCTTCTTCTTAGCTGTTCCCAAAGCACAGCACACTGCAGGACAGGGGAGATTGTCAAAGGGGAATGGCACAATAATCCCAGCACAACAGCACTGCCAGGGAGCAGCAGAGCTTGGGCTATGCAGAGCTGCTCGTTCCACTTCCACACTATCCTTGTTAGCCCCTTTCTGGCTGGAAGGCCTGAATGCTCTCTGAGCACAGTCCTGAGGGTGGGAGCCCTTTGAGCACAGGCAGGGACAGGCACTGGGAACTTGTGAAGCAGAGCTGGCCTCCCTGGCAGCATCTACAGGATTCTGAGGGCACTGCTGGACTGGGTCACTTCTTCTGTGCCCTTGCTGCAGGGCTGGAACTCTCCTGCAGTGACACTAGGACACTCCTGCTCTTTGCATTCCCAGCCTGATTTTTGAATCCAGTCTTCCCCTGCTGTTCCCAGGGACATGCTGGGAGTGCTTCAGAGCTGCCATCCTGGGGCATCTCCTGCCCAGCGTGGGCAGGCACAAGGTCTCTCCCCCTGCTCCTCTCAGCTCAGCAGTGCCACTGTTTGCTGCAGCCTCCTCCTCCTTGCCCAGCACAGCCCTCCTGGCATAGTTGGACACAGCCCTTGTTCTACCCCCTCCTCATGGCCCTGCCCAAGCCCCTCAGCTACAGCCTGATGGCCAGAAACCTTCAGGGCAGGGAGTTCTGGAGAGGCACAATGGTTTCCATGAGACTCTTCAGTGTCACTGTGGCCCCTTGGTTCCAGGAGATTCCACAGTGTCCCTGCATACCTTTGGTTCCATGAGGCCCTGCAGTGTCACAATGACCCTTGGTTCCATGCATCACAATGGCCCTTTGATTCTAAGAGGTTCTCCACTGTGACAATGGTCCCTCCATTCCACAAGGTCACATCATGTCCCAGGGTCCCCTTGGCTCCAGGAGGCCCCTCAGTGTCACCAAGATCCCTTGATTTTATGAGCTTGCCCTGTGTCCAGATGGCCCCTTGGTCCCACAAAGTTTCCCAGTGTCCCTGTGTTCCTTTGTTTCCACCAGGTTCTGCACTGTCCCAGGCTCCCTTGGGCTCCACAATGCCTTGGCACAATGGCCTCTTGATTCCATGGGATTCCTCAGTGTCACAATGGCCCCTTCGTCCCACAAGATTCCCCAGGGTCACAGTGCTCCTTTGCATCCAGAAGGCCTGCAGTGTCACAAGGGCACCTTGAGTCCAGGAGGTCCCAGTTTGTCCACAGGTTCCTTTGGCTCCAAAAAGGCCCTGTAGTGTCACAGTGGCCCCTTCATTTCATGAGGTTCCACTGTGTCCCAGGGTTCCTTTGTTTCCATGAGGCACCACAGTGACACAAGGGCTCCCTGGTTCCTTGAGGTTCCAAAAGGTTTCAGGGTTCTCTGTGTTCCTCAAGGCCCAAAATGTTAAATGGCCCCCTGGTTCCACAAGATTTCACAGTGTCCCTGTGTACCTTTCTTTCCATGAGGCCCTGCACTGTCACATGGGTCTCTTAATTCCTTCAGGTTGCACAGTGTCATCAGAAAGCTGAGCCCATCCAGATGAAAGATTTGGGAGAGATTAGAAGGAAATGGGGAAAAAGATTGGATATTTGGGAAGGAAAGAGAGGCTTGGCCAACAGAGAGGAAAGATTTTGATGAGGTAAAATCAGGTTCAGAGAATGCTGAGGGTGCTGAAACACTGGCTGTGCAAACACTCCTGAGAGACCTTTATGCACTTTGTAACCTCAAGCCCCAACACTACCCAAAAGTGCTGCCCCTCCCATGGAAAGGAATCCACTGCTCTAATTCCAAACTCACCCAGAGGTCAAAGGAAAAGCCAGAACAAAGAAATCCAGAGTCTTCTTTTTCCTCTAATGCCCACCCCAATCCCAAACCTGCACTGTTAGTATAAAAAGCCAAGGTTTACTTCTAATCCTGCCAAACCCTAATCCTGAACCAGACCCTGCCAGCAAAGCAACAAACCTCTCAAAGTTCTATCTAATCCTGTACCTGAGCTCTGAAGCCCAAGCCCTGACCATGAAGCACCCCCACAGCCCTTGGGAGCAGGGCAAGGACCTGCAGGGCCCAGAGCAGGCCCAAGGGGTTGGCAGAGCAATGGGAGGTGACCTGGATCTGCTCAGCTCTGCAGGGACCCCCAGCAGAAGGGCCTGGGCTCTGTCAGGGATGTCCTGGGGCACAGGGGCTCAGCATCCAAGCCAAGAAGGCCAAGTGCACATGGCAGCAGCCAGAGCTGGGGGACAGCAGAGCCATCAGGGAGGGCCCAGAAATGCTGCTGGGAGGGGGGTGGGAAAGCAGGAGGGGTGTGTGCAGCCTGCAAGGCCAGAGGAGCAGCAGGGCCAGGGGAGCACAGCCTGCAGCAGAGATGGCCAAGGGCTCTGGCAGGGCTGCAAGGCCCAAAGGCACCCAGGCCTTTGTGCCCTTGGCTCTGGCAGCTGCCTCTGCCCCTCAGGCCACCACAAGCAACTTTCCTTTGTCTGCCTGCACTCCTGGCCTGCAAGGATCTGCTCGAAGGAGTCCCTGGGGAGGCTTTGTCAGTGCCTGCCCTCAGTGGGGCCCAGCAATGCTTCAAGGGACCGGGAGTTTGGCTTCTGACTTCTTGAGCAGCTTCTTCAATCTTCTCTCAGTAGTTGAGGACAATAGACTTGTCTCTAAACACGCTGTGGGGCTCATTAAAATACAGAAAAACAAATTATTTTCCTTCCTTTTATTGTCTTTATGACTTCAATTCTTCCACAGCTAATTGGAGTTGTTTTGTAGTTTAGCTGAGGAGGACGATTTTAAAGTGGAAGTCACAAAAATATAATTTTCTGTGAAAGGCAATGATTTACACAGAACCTTTAGGATGCAAGAGGGTGAGGGTGCAAAGGATTTGGTCACAAAGATAAGGGGGCAAAAGTGTTTAATAGCATATAATTATTGAGCAACTGATTGTTATCAAGCAATTCAATATAATTTGTGCAATTGAAATCTGACTGAATTATAGATTCCCAATAACAACACTCACACCACAGTCAATTCACACCTACAGCCAGGCAGAGATGTGTGCACACATCAAGATCTGGGTGTGTAAAGTTCCCTCTCCAAAATTCTCCCTGTTGTCAGTGAAACCCTCCCACACATCCCTTTGTGTTTCCCAGCAGACAAGGGTCACAGCTGGAGCAGTGTTTGTGTAGGGGGATCAGAATTGTCCTGGGCATCAGCGACGCTCTTTGCAGTGTTGCAAACTGGAGGGTTCCTGAACTCCGAGAGGCTGCGAGAGGTGTCCCACTGAGAGGGAGGTGCTGGGGAGCTCCCAGGGCCTCCCTCAGCACCACTGGGTGTGGGCTCACAAGGGCACTGGCTTTAGTTATCTGCTGAATTTCCATCCCTGTGTCAGGAATTACTCTGGAGTTTCCAAAATTTTTCCAAAATATATTGGGATGACTGATTATCTTGTGTTTCCCAGCTGTCCCACTAGGATTGTTCCCATCTGTATCATCCAGGAGCCCCTGGTCCAGTGCAGGGACACTTCTCCACACCTCTGGTCCAGTCCAGGAGCTCTCCATTGCTCAGCTCCATTGGTCAAGGCTCCTCAGAAGCTCCTGAGATCATCGACCAGGCCTGAGGACAATGGGGGGAGGATGCACCACCACAGGCCTCTAAGAAAAATGGGGATGAACTTTTTGCAGGTACATCTCTGAGCACTCTCCAAGGTGTCTGCAGATGAACACATAGTGCTCACAGTCTAAGATAGTCACAGGGATATGTTTTACCAAGGCCCGTAGTGGCAGAACACGGCACAATGGCTTTAGGCTGAAATAGAGGAGCTTTTATTGGATAAAATGAAGAAAGCCAAGCCACTCTCCATCATTTCCCAACAATCCTGGCTCTCTGGGGAGGTCCCAGATGATTGGAAGTTGGCGAATGTCACATTGATCTCCAAAAAGGGCTGCAAGGAGGACCCGGGAAACTCCAGGCCTGTCAGCCTGACCTCAGTGCCTGGCAAGGTTCTGGAGCAGATCATCCTGAGTGCAATCACACAGCACCTACAGGATGGACAAGGGATCAGAGCCAGCCAGCACGGGTTTAGGAGGGGCAGGTCCTGTCTGACCAACCTGATCTCCTTTTATGATCAGCTGCCCCACCTGGTGGATCAGGGGCAGGCTGTGGTTGTGTCTATCTGGACTCCAGCAAAGCCTTTGACACCATCTCCCATAATATACTCCTGGAAAAGCTGCAGCCCAGGGCTTGGACAGGGCACTCTGTGCTGGGTTAGGAACTGGCTGGAGGGCCGGGCCCAGAGAGTGTTGGTGAATGGGGCTGCATCCAGTTGGGATCCAGTCACCAGTGTTGTCCCCAGGGATCAGTGCTGGGTCCAGTCCTGTTTAACATCTTTATGGATGATTTAGATGAGGGCATCGAGTCCATCATTAGCAAATTTGCAGACGACACCAAGTTGGGAGGGAGTGTCGACCTGCTGGAAGGCAGGAGGGCTCTGCAGAGGGACCTGGACAGACTGGAGAGTTGGGCTGATTCCAACAGGATGAAGTTCAACAAGGCCAAGTGCCAGGTCCTGCACTTTGGCCACAACAACCCCTGCAGCGCTACAGGCTGGGCACAGAGTGGCTGGAGAGCAGCCAGGTGGAAAGGGACCTTGGGGTGCTGATTGACAGGAGGCTGAACATGAGCCAGAGTGTGCCCAGGGGGCCAAGAGGGCCAATGGATCCTGGTCTGCATCAAGAACAGTGTGGCCAGCAGGAGCAGGGCCAGTGATCCTTCCCCTGTACTCAGTGCTGGTGAGGCCACACCTTGAGTATTGTGTTCAGTTCTGGGCCCCTCAGGTCAGGAAGGACATTGAGGTGCTGGAGCAGGTCCAGAGAAGGGCAACGAGGCTAGTGAAGGGACTTGAGCACAAGTCCTTTAAGGAGAGGCTGAGGGAGCTGGGGTTCTTTAGTCTGGAGAAGAGGAGGCTCAGGGGTGACCTCATCACTCTCTACAACTACCTGAAAGGAGGTTGTAGCCAGGTGGGGGTCGGTCTCTTCTCCCAGGTAGCCAGCAACAGGACAAGAGGGCACAGGCTTAAGCTGTGTCAAGGGAGGTTTAGGTTGGATATTAGAAAGAAGTTCTTTCCAGAGAGAGTGATCAGGCATTGGAATGGCCTGCCCAGAGAGGTGGTGGATTCGCTGTCCCTGGAGGTTTTTAAGAAGAGGCTGGATGTGGCACTGAGTGCAATGATCTGGTAATCACAGTGGGGTTGGATCAAGGGTTGGACTTGATGATCTTGGAGGTCTCTTCCAACCCAGTTAATTCTATGATTCTATGATTCCCCGCTCCCAGCCTCCCCCTGGGCGGAGATCCCGGGCTCCGCCATCCCGGGGGCTCCCCTGGCACGGGCGCTGCTCCCGCTCCCCTGGCAGCGCCTCCTCGCTCCTGGCCCGGGGGGCAGAGGTGCCGTCGCTGTTGGGAACGATCCCACCCGCTCCATCTCCCGATCCCGGAGTTCATTGCCCTTCATCAGGCTCATCCCTGTGGTCTCGGGGCAGAATCCGTACGTGTGGCTGGACAGTGTCAGTATCCCGTGTTCCACTCGGCCCAACAAGTCCCCCATTCCGAAATGCCCCATTCCCATTGGAATTTTGCCCCCCCACCTTGGTACTCCCTTCCCTGCCGCCCGTTTGGGAGGCATTTCTGGAGCTCTTCCCCATGGGTGTGTCCCAGGGAATGCTGCACGTGCTTGGAAGTGTCCCAGGGAATGCTGCACGTGCTTGGCCAGGATCCCTTCACATTCCCAGCACCTCGGGCTGATCCAGGCGGCACAAAATAATCAGCTCCTCAGCCGATGAGCACGGGCACCAACCACGATCACAGGGAGCTCTGAGCAACACTGCTCACCTCAGGACTGAAAGCATCAGGGAAGGCCCTGAGCAAAGGGCACAGTTCCTGTGGAATTGAGGATTTCAGAATGCACCAGGGAAAGGTGCTGTCCCAGGAGGGTCACCCGCAATTTCTTTTCCAGCCCAGACCCTGCTGCCAGTGCAGGTGGTCCACGGCAGAGCCGAGAAACTTTATAAAGACCTTATAGGCTTTCATTCTTACCGCTTAACCAGAGAGAAGAACTAGAAGAGAGAGACTTCTTATACCTGCAGTAGCTTTTGCCTGCTCAGGGGAAATAAAAAAACTGGACAATATCTCCCTTTTTTGTGTTTGAGTCCTGTTTCTGTATGCACACAACTGTCCTGGTTCCTGCCAGGAAAGGCTGGAGGAGAAAAGAGAGTGAGAGAGCAGCACTGGGGTTAAGGAGAATCTCAGTGAGGGCACTAAATTGGGGAGTACCATTTCTAAACCACAGGAACACAGTTCACTGGGCTAAATTGAAGCTTCTCTGGAAATGGTCTGACAGATGGATGCTCTCTGAGTACCAGGCGGCCTCACATGACAGACCCCTGGAAGCTGATCCCAGACCCTGCCCCCAGTGCAGGTGTCCCATGGCAGATATAAGGAACCACAGAAAACCATTCTATTTTATATCTTAGATATAAGGACCAGAGGAAAGACAGCTCTTACACTTGCAGTAGGTGTCACCTGCTGAGAGGCAATCAAAATGCCCTCCAAAAATTAAAACTGGACTTCATCTCAGCATTTTGTGTTTGAATCCTTTGTTCATATGCACACCACTCAGGAATCTCAGTGAAATTGAAGCTTTTATTGAGAAAAAATATCATCATCATGTCTGGGCTTCACGAACGAAGATTTGAGAAGGGGTCTACCCATGCTTGCTACAACCACGCTGATGGCTAAAAAGGCCAATGGGAGATAGAAAAGTCTGGTTGCTGAAGGCACAGCAGAAAGACTCCCCAGGTGATATTGACGAGACGTGATTCTTTCTGCATTGTCTTTTCTCCTCAAGAGTGATCCTGTGTGTGTTCTCAAAAGCAGTAGCAGCATTATAGTGGTGTGTCTCCAGGCCTCCCGATTGGAGGCCAGGGTAGACCAATGGTGGTGATCAATATGGCCAAGGATGAGGGATTGTTTCAGGCAGTCCTTGTATCTCCTCTTCGGGGCTCCTCTCTTGCAGTAGCCAGTGGCAAGTTCCCCACAGAGCACAATCTTAGGGAGGCGGTAGTCCTGCATCCTGGAGATGTGCCCTGCCCAGCACAGCTGTGTTCTCAGCAGCATGGCCTCAATGCTCGTGACTGCTGCCTGTTCAAGGACAGACATGTTGGTCACATAGTCAGTCCAGTGGATGTTTAGGATTGTACGGAGGCAGCGCTGATGGAAGCGTTCTAAGAGACGCAAGTGGTGCCGGTAAATGACCCATGATTCGGACCCATATAGAAGAGTAGACAGTACAACGGCTCTGTAAATGCTGATCTTTGTACTTTTCTTCAGGTGTTTGTTTTGCCACACTCTTTTATGGAGTTTACCAAAAGCTCTGTATGCCTTTGCTAACCTGTTGTCTATTTCTGCATCAGTCTTACCGTCTGAGGAGATGATGCTACCCAGATAACTAAACTGCTGGACTGATTTGAGTTCTGTTTCACCAATGGTGATATGGGGATGATGAGAGACTTCCTGAGGTGCAGGCTGATATAAAACTTCTGTCTTCTTCAAACTGACTTCCAGCCCAAAAAGCTCAGCAGCCTCTGCAAAGCAGGATGTTAAACACTGCAGAGCTACTTCTGTGTGGGCAACGAGGGCGGCATCATCAGCGTAAAGCAGCTCACGGATAAGATAATTTAAGGTCTTAATGTGGGCCTTCAGTCGCCTTAGGTTGAATAGGCTCCCATCTGTACGATATCGAATGTAGACACCGTTTTCATCATCGAGGTCTGCCGTGGCCCTTTGGAGCATCTTGCTGAAGAAGATTGTGAATAGATTTGGTGCAAGAACGCAGCCTTACTTCACACCATTGGCTATTGGAAAGGGCTCAGAAAGTGCGTCACCATATCTCACTTGGCCGCGCTGGTCCTCATGAAGTGAGATGATCATTTTGAGGAACTTGGGAGGACATCCTAAATGGTCCAAAATCTGCCACAGACCTTTTCTGCTCACAGTGTCGAAAGCCTTAGTGAGATCAACAAAGGTAACATAGAGTCCTTTGTTCTGTTCCCTACACTTCTCTTGCAGTTGTCTGAGAACAAATACCATGTCTGTGGTACCTCTGTTGGCTCGGAAACCACACTGGTTTTCAGGTAGAAGATCTTCTGCTATGGCGGGTATTAATCTGTTCAACAGGATTCTTGCAAGGATTTTACCAGTAATGGAGAGCACAGTAATACCTCGGTAATTTGAGCAGTCTGATTTATCTCCTTTCCTTTTGTACAAGGTGACGATGACAGCGTCACGAAGGTCTGAAGGTAGTTCACCTCGTTCCCAACAGTGCACCACAAATTCATGAAACTTAGCACGAGAATGCCTGGCCACCGTATTTCCAGATTTCAGGTGGGATTCCGTCAACCCCAGTTGCCTTGCCAATTTTCACCTGCTGTATTGCTTTAAGAGTTTCTCCCATGGTGGGGGTAGTATCCAGTTCAGTTTTCACGGGTTGTTGTGAAATGAACTGCATTGCTGAGTCTTGAACTACACGGTTAGTACTGAAGAGAGTCTGAAAGTGTTCAGACCATTGATTCAAGATGGAAACTTTATCTGTGAGAAGCATTTGGCCATCTGCGCTGAGTAATGGGCTTTGAACCTGGTGTGTAGGACCATAGGCTGTTTTCAGAGCTGTGATGGTTCGAACTTGGCTCCCCGCCAAATGCTCAAACCCCAGTAGCAGTCTCCCCCTCCCTTCCCCCTTCCTTCTTCCCCAGAGCAAATGAAAAAAACTATGCAAATTGAAGAACCCGAAAATCCAACTAGTTATATAGAAAATATATATATATTTGATATATATTACAGTTAAGATGCTGTGTACACAGCAAAAAGGAATCCAAACACCGCCCGAACGGATAGGGAAAGGGGAAAAGGAATAAAAGGAGATGAAGGGACACCGAGCAGATATACGTAATCAAACTTGAGAACTAGTAAAATAACTAGTAAAACAAATCTCACCACGTCCCTTAGAAAGAAGTAGGATTGGCACACACGGCCAGCACTCTGCTATCCTCCACGTGGCAGGCCAGCGGTCGCTGCAGGCCTCAGCCTTAGATAAGCGAGACCAACGCAAGGACCCACTGTTCCTGTACTCCGCTGGAAGAGAAGAGAGCAAAGGCTTTTCCTCCCTTCTTATTTATACCCCAATTTACGTAAAAATTGTATGGAATACTGGGAACACTGCCTCTTCCTTGGTTACAAACTAGTAACCAAGGAAGGCCTAGATTAAACCCACCACATTTTCCACCCCTTATTCCATACTATTTTTACGCAACACCTATATCTCGCGTTCGCTTATATCCCGCGCATATATACACATATATATAGTCCTTATTTGTCCTCGGAGCAGTTGTTAAAAATCAACACCGACATCAGTTCATTTCAAATCTTTGGTCTCCTCGGTCACAATCAGAGTTCTGGTTTTTGGACTGATTCATAGTTCTGGGCTGTCTCATCACTGGATACCGGCATCAGCTTGGTTCAGGTCTTTCTTGTCTGGTAGTTGGTCTCTTGTAAAACCCGACTTAAAGCATAGAATTAGTTTCTCCCCAAGGTTAAATTTCCTTGTGGCACACATTGGATCTCTCTGTCTTTTCTCATTACCCACCAGGTATTTCCGGGTCCCTGAGCAAAGACAATCCCACGTATGGGTTTGTCTTGGCCTGAGGCAGGAGTGACCCAAACGGCTTTCCCTAGCATTCCTCTCAAGTGGATCGCTGGAACTTTGTCTCCGTCTACAATGTGGAGGGATTCTGCTTGTGCAGGGCTAGCTCGATTGACAGAACCCCTAGTGTTCACTAACCATGTGGCCTTTGCTAGGTTCTGATCCCAATTTTTGAAAGTTCCCCCACCTAGGGCCTTCAAAGTAGTTTTTAACAGTCCATTACACCTCTCAACCTTCCCAGCAGCTGGTGCATGATATGGAATGTGATATACCCATTCGATACCATGTTCTCTTGCCCAGGTGGTGACTAAATCATTTTTGAAATGAGTTCCATTGTCTGATTCAATTCGCTCTGGAGTCCCATGTCGCCACAGGACTTGCTTCTCAAGACTCAGAATGGTGTTCCGGGCCGTTGCATGGGGCACTGAATAAGTCTCTAGCCATCTGGTGGTTGTTTCCACCATGGTAAGCACATAGCGTTTACCTTGGCGGGTCTGTGGCAACGTGATGTAATCAACCTGCCATGCCTCCTCGTATTTATACTTGTCCCAGCGTCCACTATACCACAGGGGCTTTAATCTTTTTGCCTGCTTAATAGCGGTACAGGTTTCACAGTCATGGATAACCTGGGAAATAGAGTCCATGGTTAAATCCACCCCTCGGTCTCGTGCCTATCTATAGGTGGTATCTCGGCCCTGATGGCCTGAAGCATCATGGGCCCATCGAGCTAGGAACAATTCTCCCTTCTTCTGCCAGTCCAGGTCTACTTGTGACACCCCGACCTGTGCAGCTCGGTCTGCCTGTCTGTTATTATCATGTTTTTCATTAGCTTGACTCTTGGGCACATGGGCATCTACATGGCGGACTCTCACATTCAGTTTCTTTGCTCTGGCAGCGATGTCTTGCCACAAATCAGCAGCCCAGATGGGTTTCCCTCTACGTGTCCAGTTCATCTTCTTCTACCTATCTAGCCATCCCCATAGGGCATTGGTTATCATCCACGAATCAGTGTAGAGGTAGAGTTTTGGCCATCCTTCTCGTTCTGCAATGTCCAGGGCCAATTGGACAGCTTTGAGTTCCGCAAATTGACTCGATTCGTCTTTACTTTCGGTAGCTTCTGCCACCCGTTGGGTGGGACTCCAAACGGCTGCTTTTCACTTCTGGTTCCTTCCTACAATGCAGCAAGAACCGTCAGTGAAAAGGGCATAACGCTTCTCTTCATCCAGCAGCTGATTATATGGCGGAGCTTCTTCAGCTCGACTCACTGGCTCTTCTTCTTCTTCCTTGTCTGCTAGACTGAAGTTTCCACCTTCGGGCTAACTTGTTATAATCTCCAGAATTCTAGGGCGATTTGAGTTTCCCATTCAGACACGTTGCGTAATTAAAGCTATCTACTTGTTCCACGTAGCATCAGTGGCATGATGCGTAGGGGGGACTTTCCCTTTGAACATCCAACTCAGCACCGGTAGTCGGGGTGCTAGGAGAAGCTGAGTTTCAGTGCCAACCACTTCTGAGGCTGCTTGTATGCCTTCATAGGCCGCCAGAATTTTCTTCTCTATAGGGGTGTAGTTGGCTTCAGAACCTCTGTAGCTTCGGCTCTAGAAACCAAGTGGTCGCCCTCGCGTCTCACCAGGTACCTTTTGCCAGAGGCTCCAGGAGGGACCTTTATCCCCAGCTGCAGAGTAAAGTACATTCTTTACATCTGGTCCCGTCCTGACTGGCCCAAGAGTCACGGCATGTGCAATCTCTTGCTTGATTTGTTTGAACGCTTGCTGTTGTTCAGGACTCTATTGAAAGCTATTCTTTTTACGGGTCACATAGTAAAGAGGGCTCACAATCTGGTTGTACTCAGGGATGTGCATTCTCCAAAAGCCTATGGCCCCTAGGAAGGCCTGTGTCTCCTTCTTGTTGGTCGGCGGAGCCATTGCTACAATCTTATTGATGACATCTGTTGGTATCTGTCGTCGCCCATCTTGCCATTTCACCCCTAGGAATTGGATTTCCCTGGCAGGTCCCTTGACCTTACTCTTCTTGATGGCGAAACCGGCGTTAAGGAGAATCTGGATGATTTTCTCTCCTTTCTCAAAAATTTCCTTTGCTGTGTCGCCCCATACTATGATGTCATCAATGTACTGGATGTGCTCTGGAGCCTTGCCCTTCTTTAGGGTGGCCTGAATTAGTCCATGGCAAATGGTTGGACTGTGTTTCCACCCCTGGGGCAGTCGGTTCCACGTGTATTGTACGCCCCTCCACGTAAAAGCAAACTGCGGCCTGCACTCTGCTGCCAAGGGAATGGAGAAGAACGCATTCGCTACGTTAATAGTGGCGTACCACTTCGCTGTCTTGGACTCCAGCTCATACTGGAGCTCCAACATGTCTGGAACAGCAGCACTCAATGGTGGCGTGACTTCATTCAAGCCACGATAGTCCACTGTCAATCTCCATTCTCCATCAGATTTGCGTACAGGCCAAATAGGGCTGTTGAAGGGTGAGTGAGTCTTACTGACCACCCCTTGACTTTCCAGCTTCCGGATCATCTTATGAATGGGGATCACAGCATCTCGATTTGTCCGGTATTGCCGCCTGTGCACTGTCTTAGTGGCTGTCGGCACTCGCTGATCTTCGACTTGCAGTAATCCTACAACAGAAGGATCTTCTGAGAGGCCAGGCAGGGCAGATAACCGCTTGGACTCCTCTTCAGTCACTGCGGCTACACCAAAAGCCCATCGGTACCCCTTTGGGTTCTTAAAGTATCCTCTCCTGAGGTAATCCATGCCGAGAATGCAAGGGGCTTCTGGCCCTGTCACAATGGGATGTTTTTCCCATTGGTCTCGCGTCAAGCTTATTTCGGCCTCTACCACTGACAGTTTTTGAGACCCTCCTGTCACTCCAAAAATAGAAATAGTCTTTGTACCCACATGCCCTGAGGGCATTAATGTACACTGTGCGCCGGTATTTATTAAAGCTTGGTATCTTTGAGGATCCGATGTGCCAGGCCATCGAACCCACAAAGTCTAATAAACTCTGTTATCTTTCTCGTCCCTCTCCTCCTCCTGGTAGAAGGCAGGGCCCCTCTATTGGTTCTGGCTTGAATATTCACCATTGGATCTTTGTTGTGGCTTGTCAGAGGCTTTCTTGTCGTCCCGGAAACGGACCTCAGTCTTCCTGTGTCTTGGAGATTGCTGTCCTCCTTCCAGGACATCTGCATCTACCACGTAGACTTTCTTGCTTTTTAGTTCTCTCACCCTAGCTGCAAGTTTGGAAGTAGCTTCTCCATCCCACTTCCTCATGTTCTCTCCCTGGGTACGCAGATAAGCCCACAGTTCATTACGTAATTTACGCTTAGGGCTTTCTCTCTTTCTGTGTGTGATGTAAGGAGATCGTGAGCGGGACCGGGACCGAGATCTAGACTGTGGTCGAGACCGTTCAGATGATCTATTTCTGTAGCGTCGGTCTTTGTAATCTCCATAGTCGTCCTCATATTCGGAGTGATTATAAAACTCCTCTTTTTCAGTTTTTGGTTTGTAACTGGAATCAGAGTCTTCTCTAGAAAATGCATTGCTAGATCCTACTGTTTCTTCTAAATGTCGTAACACAGTACGCAGCGTGCCTACAAGCGTTTCTTGTGTGTTTGGAAGCATCACTGCTGCCAAGACATGAACATATGGTGCAGGAGCACCTTGGACTATCTTTCTCCACATAGGCATTGTGCAAGTGACGCCCTCTGGTTCATCAACGACACCATCATATTGGGAGTCATTATACATAAGTTCCAACAACGCCAATTCTCTTAAATAGTGA